>NC_092049.1:131726704-131882810 GCF_003086295.3 Arachis hypogaea | reverse complement strand
TAGAAGTATGAGATTTGGCTTTTAAAACTCAAAAATCAACTTTGGCATGAAAACAGGGCCACGCGTACGCGCACTCCACGCGCACGCTGGATGGCCAAAACTCATCGACGCGCAGCGTCATACGCACGGACCGTGGTTGAAAAAGCCAATCGACGCGCAGCGTCAGCCACGCGTACGCGTGGTGCTCTTGCGCCCCAGGCACAAAACGGCACAACTCTCGAAAAATAGCTGGGCATTTGGTGCAGCGCATCGACGCCCGCGCACGCGTGATAGTGCCTTCTGAAGAACGACGCGTACGCACCAAGTGCGCCTACGCGTGGAGGGTCATTCTGCTAAAAATTTTCTAAGTTAAAAGCTGCAGAATTTACAGATTCAACCCCCAATCTTCCGACGGACATAACTTTCTCATTTTAAATCATTTTTCACCCGTTCTTCAAACGGCATGGACATCCCGGATCCAATTTCATTTCTAAACAGATTTGGCACAAAACAGAGATCCGTAGTCCAAGTTATATCCCGTCAAAGTATGCCCAAAAACCATGTTTTCATACAAACCACTAGGTGCCATTTTCAACTCTTTTCAAAATCAACCAAAACATGCCAATTTCAACCCTTTTTGAAATCAATCAAAATGTACCAAAATCCACATCAAGCCATCCTCAACTCACACATTGACACTTTACCAAAAATTCCCAAAACCACATCTAACCATTTTAACACTTCTCAATCAAATGGCTAAAGGACAAACACAATATCATGTCATACATCCTTCCTCATCCCAATTTCCAATAATACCATTTCCAATCAACCATCATTATACGTAATCAATATCATACTCACTATCACGTGATTTCACCCACAAATTAACCTTAATCATTCCCCAAGCATATATCACAACATACATATCTCTAATGCATCATCATACCATCAAGGCATCAATAATCATAATCACATATATGATCACATAATATATCTCAACCGAACCAAACATACCTCGTCTACATAATTTCACCCAAAATTACCAAATTCCACACTTCAACTTCTCAAACCTTATTATTCAATAACCAACCTAATCATTCATATATTCATTATCTGAAATTCATCCAATCACTTGTGCCATCATACAATGCACACATCGACTTACCTTTCTTACTCTTTCCGGCCTCCGACCCGAAATTCACGGCCTCCGGCCCAATTTTCACAATTTAAATGCATAAACCACAAATCAATACTCATTATCCAGTACATCAAATCCTCAATACACCAAGCATACAAGGTCACACAATTCTCAACCCAATCATTAATTCACATTACGTATCAACTATGCATATTAGCACCAACCATTTACACAATCAAACTTAATCCTAGGGGCATCTAGCCTAGGAATTCTCATCACAACACATGGTACTTAAATGAAACTTAAACTGTACCTCTTGTAGCCAAATCAATTGAGCCTCTTCTTTGGAATTCTTCACCAACCTTAGCTCCAAGCCTTACCAAAGCTCCTCAAGCAATACCAATTTCCCAATTGTGCACCAACATCACCAAATACACTAACATAACCAATGTCATACATACATCAACTAGGCTCATAAAATGACAAATCACAAGGTTTGAGCACTTCTTACTCAGCCATATGAAGTAGGGATAGAACCACTTAGAATCCATGTTGATATCCTAAACACCTAAAATCACATGATTTCAACACTAACTACCCAAAAACGTGTAACAGTGGGGAATTTCGAAACTGGCAGAGATGAATGAAATAATCACCACCAAACTTAGATAGAATGTAGAGGATGAGAAGAGCAACACGTGCCAACGGCTCGTCAATCGAGCTCCGTAGCTCAAGTTATGGTGGTTGAAGATCAAAGAGAGTTATTTTCTCTCTTCTCTTCTCTCTTCTCAATCAGCGCCCCAACCCTTCTTTTTAGGGTAAAATGAGCTGAAATGCTCACAACTAATGTTTATATATGTTGGGTCTTGGGCCCACTTAGGCCCGGTTCACTTATTTTTGCTCATTGGCCCAATTTTGGGCCAAAACCTTTAAGATTAGCGCTCTAAATCGCACTTTAAATATTTCTACCTTCCCTAATTATAATTCCTCATTCCTTAATCTTATTTACCCATAATCAATTTCCTCAGTTGTAGTACCAGACAGATCTCAGCCGGTACTGCCGGTCAAAATTCCACTGCGCACTTTTACACAGAAAACTATATTTTCCGACTCGGAAAAATTCACTGAATCCAAATATCATATTTAAATTATCAAATTCCAATTGTCAAATCTTCCAACCATATTCGCTCCTATTTAACTTATTATTTACTAAATTTCGGTTAGACCGGGTATTACATTCTACCCCTGTAACACCCTACTATCCTAAATCTTATGCTTAAGTCATAAGATTGAGATAGTAAGATATTACGACCTCTAAAGATAGAATTATATATATATAATAATAGGAAGAGAGATACTTAACTAGGAGCCTTAAAAAAAAACGGGCAAAACAAAATCGCAAAATAAAAAGCACAACTCTCGGGAAATCGAATTACTTGCGGGTGAAGAAACCTAATAGGAATATGATAGAACAATAAACGAAGAGATAAAGGAAAGCCAAGGAACAGCATAACTAGCCTCTCACTCAGCCTGCGAAGCTAAGGCTGGCCGGAGGATACGTATATACATATAAACATACATAAGTGTCCCCAAAATATACCAAAATACCAAAGTAAACTCCTATCTCTCCCTCAACCTCTAAGAGGAGCAGCATACATAAATTACTTGGAGAGTAAGCTACACTTATATATACATATATACAAATAGAAACCAAAATACACCCAAGAACTACTTCGCTTTCCAGAATCCAGACGCCTAGCGAGGAGCCTCTCGACCTGCATCTGAAAAACAACAACACAATATGGAATGAGAACCGGAGGTTCTCAGCATGGTAAAAGTGCCACGCGCATAAGAAGTACGGTCCTGAGAATGCTATAGGCAATCCTAGAACTCCGTTATTCAATTATCCAACTTGAGCACAAAAATAGAAGCCATAAACAGGGGTAGGTATTCTAAATCTGCCTAACTTATTCAAGTTCAAACTTAACCTAACAACAACCACTGAACCGAAAAACACAATAGCCACCGAACCACTATCACAATAGCCACTGAACCACTATATCAATAGTCACTGAACCACTATCACAATAGCCACTGAACCACTATCACAATAGCCACTGAACCACTATATCAATAGTCACTGAACCACTATCACAATAGCCACTGAACCACTATCACAATAGCCACTGAACCACTATCACGATAGCCACTGAACCACTATCACGAAAGCCACCGAACCGAAATACGGTCATGTGGTTAATCCTTCATTTTCAATATTCAATCAACACCAAGCCATTTCTCCTTTCCTCCATCCCTCCATCGTCCACAATGCAACAAAAACAAGCAACCAAACAAGATCACGCACAAGTAATGAGCAGATAGTACAAATAGCAAGTATAGCAGGTAGCAGGCGATATAAATCAATTAGGCAAACCCAGAAAATGCATAGCAATCAAAGCAAACAAATGCATATGGTGCATGTCTGTCCTATGGCTGATGGGGCCCATCTGTCGGTTATCCAGCCAACCCGACAAGTCCGAAAACCTTAGACTGTCCCTCGTCGCGCATCCCCAAGAGTCTATGCATAGATTTCACATACATTCATCATATAATCACTCAATGGGGGTTGATCCATACCCGGGAATTTATACGTGCCCGGTCACCCTTACGACGTAGGGTTAACAGAGTATCGAGAATCAACCTGGAACACGTGGTGGCAAGCCACGGTTTTTACCCAGGGAAACTCGTATCTCAGATATCATCATTCATAAGCCATTTCATAGTCATAATCATTGTTTAATCATTCATCAAGCCATGGCATATTAACTCCTTTTGTTAACAACCTCCCTTTCACACCTTTCATCATCATTCCCTTATAATTCATCTTGATTACCCTTTCCAGGTCCTGACCAAACTATTTATCAAATTCTTCTCAAACTTCTTAATATCAAATAATCTTTAAATCAACCCAACTCTAACGTTAACCAATCACATCACACGAGGATTAAACTTTAACTTCTCGAACCCATGACCATCACTAAGACATCCTCGACACTCTATTTTCTTTTCTGTTTCTAATATAGCAAATGAACTCAGAATTGCACAAACTTTATATCCAGGCGTTCATATTGAAATAAGCTTTCTAACAAACTAAATATCATAATCTTCTGATTTTTCTAGCCTCGGGAATAAAGGAAAAACCGTGACTGCTCTGCAGTGCATAAAACCAGAAAAACAGCAGCAGCATATGATATTCAAAATTCAATATAAAATCCAAGTTAAATCCAATGACTTTTAAAAGTAATGTAGTTAAACTTTACTCATCCAGGAACAAGTGTGTCTTGGTTGCAACCCAATTGTTATTCAATTCTAAGAGTTACAAGCATTGGAAGTTGATACATAGCTTGCTGAAATCTGTTTCTTTTCAGCTCTGACCACCAATATTCAAAAACTCACAACTCCCAATCCTCAACTCTTAAAATTAAGAGGTTTTAGAGAAATAAGGAAAATTATTCAAATTTTATAACAAAATTGGTTTCGCTCCAAAACTCAACTCGTAGAAGTCGCAACAAGGTAAACAAGTTGCTGCCTGTTTGACATTTTCTGCTGCAGGACAGATTTAACAACCTAACTTTAAAAAAATTGCCATAAATTGTATATTTAACAAAAAGGTCCCAAATTTTCCAGTTTAGTTCCTTATATTCCCAAGTTTAGCCCAGACTTGGTCTCATGTAATTCCGATCATTACATAATTAGTTACAGCACATGCAATACCACCACAACACAACTCTACATCCTTATCAACAAACACCAATCCTAATCCATCATAAATAAATATAAGAACACACTATTAATAACTTCCACACCTCATAATTCCAATATATATGTCACCAACAAATCTATTCCAATAACATTACAAGGCTAATCATTAAATACAACAAACAATTCAACTTATCCTATGGTACCTCTAACCTAAGCTTTCACAATACCGTAAATATTAAACGTATGAAACTTAAACCATACCTTGGCCGATCACTTAATTCACCCAAGGCAGCTTCTTAACACAAAATTACAGCCTCTTCAAGCTCAAGTAAAACAGCCACAAACTAAGCTTTGATCACCAACAAGCCTCCAAATATTCCCAATGCATATATACCCACTTAATCTACACCTATTACATATACATATTCCAATTTCAGTTCTCCATTACTAAAACAAGATTTGGCTAGGGTTAGGGTATTCTTACCATACCCATATGCTCAATAGCTTGAGCCCACAAGTTCCGGAAGCTAACTTGAACCTAGAACACAAGAATTGAACAATTTTTGACTTAATTGTTCATAAATTTCCGAAATTAGGAGAAGCTGGCTGAGAAGGAAATAATGAGTTACCTACCCAATTGTTCCATGGGTTTCATAGAGCTCGTCACGGTGAACGCGTGGCCGCAAACGGTTCGTCAATCGGAGCTCCGGATCAAAAGTTACATGGATTTGAAATTAAAGTGAGGGTTAGGTTTTTGCTTGTGTTCTTCTTCCCCCTAAGAAAGTTTCCCAGCGTGAATAATGAAGAAGAAAGGAAATAAGAAGCTGTGCCTCTTTAATGGATTGGGTTTGGTTGGGCCTTGGGCCCATTTTGGGTCCGGTTCAACCAGTTCGGCCCATCCGGCCCAATCTTGGGCCAAACTTTTCGAAATTGGTATCAAAATTCTCGTTTCGACGAGCTCTATCCTATTTTGATATCAGTTTTGCGTATTTAATTTTCCTATTGAAAATTCGATTTATTGACTAATTATATACCGATTTTAGCGGGGTTTACATCCTACCCACCTAATTAGGAATTTTGTCCTCAAAATTCAGAGTGCGCTACCTGAATAGAGGTGTGGGTAGTCCTTCCGCATCTCTGTCTCAAGTTTCTAGGTGTATTCTTCAATACCAGCCCAACACCAAGCTACTTTCACTTAAGAAAACCTCTCTCCTGCGTAAACGTTTAATGCTAGTATCATCAATCCTAACCAGAGTTACTGGAAGCGTCAGACCTTCTCTTACTTGGACTGATTCTGGTTGTAGGACATAACTGGGTCGAAGGTGTATTTATGAAGCTGTAATATGTGAAACACATCATGCAGGTTCGAACATTGTGATAGTAAAACGATCCTATACGCCACTAGTCCGATGTGATGGGGATTTAGCTTTTTAGTTTTTGATTGATCATCCGATTCTAGTTCGTTGAAGTGATCTTCAGAAATAGGTATCCTCTTCCTTCCAACTTGAGAAGTCTTCTTCTTAGATCTGCCTAACTCTTTTGTCGGCTTTCATAGTGAGAATTCTAACTTAGATTTGTGTCACTCTTCCTCCGTTGTTTCGGCTGTCAAATTCAGGAACTAAGACGTTTGGTATTCCAGTTTTCGGTTAATTCAAATGTGTTTAACATACTGTGAAGTCTCACCTTCTCCTTGATGCATAGTCTCTTTGATATCCCCAAGAAGTGGTTTACTCCGATGGGCAAAATGGGCCTGGTCACTTGATCCACAGTTCCCTAACAGTATCACCTTTTGTCCTAGTCGTCGGCAACCTATTATGAAATCGATGGTTATTCTCTTTTACCTTTAATGCTGAATTTTCGACAGTTGTAGCATTCGCATGGCTTCTGGTGGTCCCTCTTTTCTTCCTCATGCGTCGAACATGTAATCACATGGATCGTCACTTTGTTCTTCACTTCTGGCGGCTCAAAATATCTTCTTAAATTCGCGATACGTCTTAGAACCCCAAGGTAACTTCAAAAATCCTCTCTTGTATTCTTCGGACAACAGTTTCTCACTCTAACTCCTAATCTCGACACATAACCCACTCATGGTGTCTTCTTGATTCAGCCGGCTTTGGTTCTCTTAGTAGCTCCTTATCACTGTTATTGCACTCCTTAAGTCCTTGACTCTACGATCTCTACTTCGACATTAAACATATAAATCCTTTCTTAGTTCCCTTTCGTTTGCCAGACTTCGACATCCTTGGTAGGTATTTATCGTCCCCTCACGCTTCCTGCATTTCGTCTTTGCTATGTTTTAAAATCGCAATAGATTTAGTTTGACTCCTTTAGCTATACCCTTAATATCCAAGCATTTTTCCCAAAAACTTCTTACTTAGGGCATCTGTTACCACTTTACGATGTTGTATTTACACGTATCCTAAACCCCTCTGGTAATGTATCGCACTAATTCCGAGTTGTTAAATAAGTTCGGGTATCCTGATTACTGGATTTGGGGTTAATCCTTCTCTTGGAGGTTGGAAGCTCTCTTCATATTCGGGTATCCATGTAACCGGTGTATGTTCTAGCGTATTAAACTAATCATAGGCTTTGTAGTCTGCAAGAATTAATGCTTCAAAACTCTTTTTGGCGGCGCATGCTTACCTGCTTCATTTTTCGTATCCAAAAGTCTTGCTCTTAAGGAATCAACATCTCAATAGTTGCAGCTATACTTTATACATGATACTAATATAGGCTCGAGTTAATTTTCAAAAGGACATTAAGCTCGAAAAATGAATGAGCAATACAAACGGTGTTCGTAAGGATTAAAAAGAAAATCTTGTACACGGTTAATCAGGATTATACCGAAATAAGGAAATGCACAAGGAGAAGAACCTAGGTGCATCTCAAGAAAAGAGTTCAAATTAAAGACCCTTAGTAGAGAGAACAGAGCGTATAGAGTCAAAGAAATTTCTGCTGATTCTGAAGAACATGGTTTGCGAACAAGGCAACTCTAGTCATAGCGAGGGTACAAGATTCAAGGATTACGCGTTTATACCAAGACAAGCTCAGACTCATCCTGGAAGAAACAATATTCATGTGCACAAGGAGTAAAGTTAGAAAGGTAGTCAAGCTATTTAGGAAAAGCTCCGGATCGAATGTCAATGTAGGTTTCAAAAGAAGGATTAGATCGAGTCGCGAAGATTCGTTAGCACACTCTCTCTGCATAAGGTTTCCTACCGTTCTCTTCTTTCTTCTCCAGCATAACCGATGCTTCCCACAAAGAAATAGTTTGTTAGGTGATTCCCTCTTCTAGTACTCCCTTCGACTCAACAACCAATAGTTTTCGACTAATCATCGACTTGGACCTCATGATTACTGAAACTCGTCACGCGTCACGAAGGAACATTACATATCAATGGTAGGCAAGGAAATTAAAAAATTCAACTGTTGGTTCATAATTACCTCGGGTTTGAAAATCGGGTTCGGTTGCATCCCGGCTTCCTCTGTACGAACAATTCCAAGACATATGCCCCGGCCTCCCGCACTTATAACATACACCTAATCCTGCCCTGCATGGTCTGTTTGGATGGTACCTCTTGCAACTTGAGCACCTTAAGTCACCCGGTTGAGCACTAGTTTGCCCTTCTGGATTTGGGTCCGAACGATTATCGTTCCTTCGGTCATTGTTCCCGCGCTGAGAATGTGAAGCGACAAAATGATTCTTCTTGAAATTTTGGCTCCTAGGTGTAATTTTTTCCTTTTCTTTGTGAAGGGTTCCTGGCGACTATTCCTTGCTACCTCAGTTCTCCTTGAGCTTTCTCCCGTTGTTTGACCCGTGTTAACTTGCTCCGGATAACCCGCTGGCACCCATGTATTCGGAACATTATGTCCACCTTCATGTTCACCATCACCATCGTTGCCAGTTCCAGCTTGTGATTCCATCCCATCCATCACTCGGATGGTCGCAGCAGCAACAGCGCCAATGGCAGCAACAACACTCGTCATTGCGGTCACGATATCGGTTAAACTACCTACCGGTATAGTCACCTCATCAGCTCTCCGTCCTCGACCTTGCTTACGCTCACGACGGCGCCTACGAGATGCCATTTGGTTCCTGTTCACTCCAAACAAGTGATATCAAGGTGATCAGTCTCAATATCTCTAGTTTAGTATTTCACAGTCCCAAATGCATGCTCATGAGCATTCATGCCTCATATATCAGTTAGATACCCTAAATAGCATGTGTAGACACCCAAAGTATTCCCAGAGGCATAATCAGTCCGTCCCTCAGGCTCTATAGGAACGAACTGCTCTGATACCATAATGTAACACCCTACTATCCTAAATCTTATGCTTAAGTCATAAGATTGAGATAGTAAGATATTACGACCTCTAAAGATAGAATTATATATATATAATAATAGGAAGAGAGATACTTAACTAGGAGCCTTAAAAAAAAACGGGCAAAACAAAATCGCAAAATAAAAAGCACAACTCTCGGGAAATCGAATTACTTGCGGGTGAAGAAACCTAATAGGAATATGATAGAACAATAAACGAAGAGATAAAGGAAAGCCAAGGAACAGCATAACTAGCCTCTCACTCAGCCTGCGAAGCTAAGGCTGGCCGGAGGATACGTATATACATATAAACATACATAAGTGTCCCCAAAATATACCAAAATACCAAAGTAAACTCCTATCTCTCCCTCAACCTCTAAGAGGAGCAGCATACATAAATTACTTGGAGAGTAAGCTACACTTATATATACATATATACAAATAGAAACCAAAATACACCCAAGAACTACTTCGCTTTCCAGAATCCAGACGCCTAGCGAGGAGCCTCTCGACCTGCATCTGAAAAACAACAACACAATATGGAATGAGAACCGGAGGTTCTCAGCATGGTAAAAGTGCCACGCGCATAAGAAGTACGGTCCTGAGAATGCTATAGGCAATCCTAGAACTCCGTTATTCAATTATCCAACTTGAGCACAAAAATAGAAGCCATAAACAGGGGTAGGTATTCTAAATCTGCCTAACTTATTCAAGTTCAAACTTAACCTAACAACAACCACTGAACCGAAAAACACAATAGCCACCGAACCACTATCACAATAGCCACTGAACCACTATATCAATAGTCACTGAACCACTATCACAATAGCCACTGAACCACTATCACAATAGCCACTGAACCACTATATCAATAGTCACTGAACCACTATCACAATAGCCACTGAACCACTATCACAATAGCCACTGAACCACTATCACGATAGCCACTGAACCACTATCACGAAAGCCACCGAACCGAAATACGGTCATGTGGTTAATCCTTCATTTTCAATATTCAATCAACACCAAGCCATTTCTCCTTTCCTCCATCCCTCCATCGTCCACAATGCAACAAAAACAAGCAACCAAACAAGATCACGCACAAGTAATGAGCAGATAGTACAAATAGCAAGTATAGCAGGTAGCAGGCGATATAAATCAATTAGGCAAACCCAGAAAATGCATAGCAATCAAAGCAAACAAATGCATATGGTGCATGTCTGTCCTATGGCTGATGGGGCCCATCTGTCGGTTATCCAGCCAACCCGACAAGTCCGAAAACCTTAGACTGTCCCTCGTCGCGCATCCCCAAGAGTCTATGCATAGATTTCACATACATTCATCATATAATCACTCAATGGGGGTTGATCCATACCCGGGAATTTATACGTGCCCGGTCACCCTTACGACGTAGGGTTAACAGAGTATCGAGAATCAACCTGGAACACGTGGTGGCAAGCCACGGTTTTTACCCAGGGAAACTCGTATCTCAGATATCATCATTCATAAGCCATTTCATAGTCATAATCATTGTTTAATCATTCATCAAGCCATGGCATATTAACTCCTTTTGTTAACAACCTCCCTTTCACACCTTTCATCATCATTCCCTTATAATTCATCTTGATTACCCTTTCCAGGTCCTGACCAAACTATTTATCAAATTCTTCTCAAACTTCTTAATATCAAATAATCTTTAAATCAACCCAACTCTAACGTTAACCAATCACATCACACGAGGATTAAACTTTAACTTCTCGAACCCATGACCATCACTAAGACATCCTCGACACTCTATTTTCTTTTCTGTTTCTAATATAGCAAATGAACTCAGAATTGCACAAACTTTATATCCAGGCGTTCATATTGAAATAAGCTTTCTAACAAACTAAATATCATAATCTTCTGATTTTTCTAGCCTCGGGAATAAAGGAAAAACCGTGACTGCTCTGCAGTGCATAAAACCAGAAAAACAGCAGCAGCATATGATATTCAAAATTCAATATAAAATCCAAGTTAAATCCAATGACTTTTAAAAGTAATGTAGTTAAACTTTACTCATCCAGGAACAAGTGTGTCTTGGTTGCAACCCAATTGTTATTCAATTCTAAGAGTTACAAGCATTGGAAGTTGATACATAGCTTGCTGAAATCTGTTTCTTTTCAGCTCTGACCACCAATATTCAAAAACTCACAACTCCCAATCCTCAACTCTTAAAATTAAGAGGTTTTAGAGAAATAAGGAAAATTATTCAAATTTTATAACAAAATTGGTTTCGCTCCAAAACTCAACTCGTAGAAGTCGCAACAAGGTAAACAAGTTGCTGCCCTGTTTGACATTTTCTGCTGCAGGACAGATTTAACAACCTAACTTTAAAAAAATTGCCATAAATTGTATATTTAACAAAAAGGTCCCAAATTTTCCAGTTTAGTTCCTTATATTCCCAAGTTTAGCCCAGACTTGGTCTCATGTAATTCCGATCATTACATAATTAGTTACAGCACATGCAATACCACCACAACACAACTCTACATCCTTATCAACAAACACCAATCCTAATCCATCATAAATAAATATAAGAACACACTATTAATAACTTCCACACCTCATAATTCCAATATATATGTCCACCAACAAATCTATTCCAATAACATTACAAGGCTAATCATTAAATACAACAAACAATTCAACTTATCCTATGGTACCTCTAACCTAAGCTTTCACAATACCGTAAATATTAAACGTATGAAACTTAAACCATACCTTGGCCGATCACTTAATTCACCCAAGGCAGCTTCTTAACACAAAATTACAGCCTCTTCAAGCTCAAGTAAAACAGCCACAAACTAAGCTTTGATCACCAACAAGCCTCCAAATATTCCCAATGCATATATACCCACTTAATCTACACCTATTACATATACATATTCCAATTTCAGTTCTCCATTACTAAAACAAGATTTGGCTAGGGTTAGGGTATTCTTACCATACCCATATGCTCAATAGCTTGAGCCCACAAGTTCCGGAAGCTAACTTGAACCTAGAACACAAGAATTGAACAATTTTTGACTTAATTGTTCATAAATTTCCGAAATTAGGAGAAGCTGGCTGAGAAGGAAATAATGAGTTACCTACCCAATTGTTCCATGGGTTTCATAGAGCTCGTCACGGTGAACGCGTGGCCGCAAACGGTTCGTCAATCGGAGCTCCGGATCAAAAGTTACATGGATTTGAAATTAAAGTGAGGGTTAGGTTTTTGCTTGTGTTCTTCTTCCCCCTAAGAAAGTTTCCCAGCGTGAATAATGAAGAAGAAAGGAAATAAGAAGCTGTGCCTCTTTAATGGATTGGGTTTGGTTGGGCCTTGGGCCCATTTTGGGTCCGGTTCAACCAGTTCGGCCCATCCGGCCCAATCTTGGGCCAAACTTTTCGAAATTGGTATCAAAATTCTCGTTTCGACGAGCTCTATCCTATTTTGATATCAGTTTTGCGTATTTAATTTTCCTATTGAAAATTCGATTTATTGACTAATTATATACCGATTTTAGCGGGGTTTACATCATATTGTAAGGCCCACATCGGTTGGAGAGGGGAACGAAGCATGCCTTATAAGGGTGTGGATACCTCTCCCTAACATGACGCGTTTTGACGAGTGAGTGTGGGGAGCTTAGGCTATCATCCCTATCGTCAAAGGCAAAACCGTGAGGCCTTGTGTGTCAAAGCGGACAATATCGTGCTAGCGGGTGGTCTGGGCTGTTACAGATGGTATCAGAGCCAGAACCCGGATCGATGTGCCAGCGAGGGCGCTGGACTCCCTTAGGGGGGTGGATTGTAAGGCCCACATCGGTTGGAGAGGGGAACGAAGCATGCCTTATAAGGGTGTGGATACCTCTCCCTAACATGACGCGTTTTGACGAGTGAGTGTGGGGAGCTTAGGCTATCATCCCTATCGTCAAAGGCAAAACCGTGAGGCCTTGTGTGTCAAAGCGGACAATATCGTGCTAGCGGGTGGTCTGGGCTGTTACAACCCCCCTAACAGAAATTTTCGCCCTCGAAAATTCCATCCATCACTATCCTCTCCCTCTGCCAAGCCAATTACCACTAATCACAGCTCAACTCCAAGCATAACCTCCAAACTTACTTTCTTATTCTCAAACCTTTGAATTTCTACATGACTTGCTGTTATAAAGTCTCTAACTCATCAATCAAAAACCCCTTTCATTTCTAGAAAGCAAATGAGTTTGAAATAACAATTTAACAAAAATCATGAGAATCCGCTTTCCTTTAATAATCTATAAAAGCATTCGAGACACATCTCTTTCGTTAAAGTTACTCATATAAAAAATTATCCTCAAAACCATAACCAGCACTCTTTCAAATTTTTTTGGGGAAAAATTTTCAACAGTACCTCCCCAAAAATTGGAGTTTACCACCCGTCACGGGCTCCCTCAAACCAATCTCAGTACTGCATCTGTATTTCAATTTAGTGGCTTTCACATTCGTCTTTCAAAACCAATCATTATAAATCTCAATCTAATTCCAAAGTCACGATGACCAAACATCATGGTACTCATCTCTCAAACACGACAACTCGCACTCTCTCATCATCTAAATCCAATTATGCATCAATGATAATTTCCTCATCCATTTCAGAACCATCAAGGCTCACAACCGCAATTAATTCCAATTACCTAGAATCATTATCTGCATAAGCTCACTAAACTTTTAAGTACTCAAAGCATAAAGCATTTCCAATCATGCTCTACTTTTCCTTATTATTACCATACTATGCTAACGCTTTAGCAAGCTTCCGCTATGCCACCTTGATTTCTCGTCAAGTATTAGTTCCATCACTTATTTCCTCAAGTACTAAACCACCACTTAACTTGACCGACAATTCGAATTAACATTTCCAAATCCATCATTTAGGACCATCCCTTATCTATTTAAATCAAAGGAACTAAAAGTCACGAGTTCAATCCATTTCACCAAAAATCCAAAAATCAACCAACTACATAACAAACACAACACATCATTCTCAACAGAAAGTCATTTACATCACAGGCATTTATCCATTTGTATTAAGGCAATTACCTCAATCTTACTGTCGCAATCGGCCCGCATCCTGACTCTCTCCTTGTTGGCAATTTCTTGATACATGCCCTGGTAACCCGCACTTGTAACATACACCTAACCCCAATCGGCACGGCCTATTTGGGTGATGACTTCCACATCTCTGACAGCTTGAAACATCAGAAGCAGCCGCTGCCCGTTTTTCCTTACCATTCCTTTGGGACTCCTTACTTGTCGAAAGTTATTCTGTCCTTGGGGAAAGTGTTGTACGTATCCTCTCTTCTTAAACTCTCGACCCCTTGGTGCGAATCCTTGGTTGTGCTCTCTATGACTTCCCTTCTCTGCAACCCTCCTTTTCACACACTCTTCAGCAATTCTGCTCTTATTCACTAACTCTGAAAAAGTTCGGATCTCCATTGGTCCCACTAAACTTAAGATGTCGCTCCGGAGCCCTCCTTCATACTTAATGCATTTCCATTCCTCGAAGTCTCCCGGAGCTCCTTGACACATGCGGGAAAACCTGAATAGCTCCTCAAATTTGTCTGTATACTCAGATATGGACATAGCACCTTGCTTTAGCTGCAGTAACTCCAATTCCTTGGCTGTCCTGGCGGAATTCGAAAAGTACTTCTTATAGAATTCCACCTGGAAAGCATCCCAAGTGATATGATCATTCCCCTGTTGCAGGAGACGTCGAGCCCCTTGCCACCAATGCGATGCTTCCCCCGTGAGTAGATAGGTAGCGAATTCAACACGCTGCTCTTCAGGCACCAACTGTGCTTGCAGTGCTCGCTCCATGGCCTGAAACCAAGTATCAGCTTCAGTCGGATTGGTGGTTCCCTTGAACTTAGGTGGATAAACCTTTAAGAAGGTTGCCAGTGTCATCGGGCCCTGAGCTTCCCTTCCGCCATTGCCATTATTGTTCATCTGTTGCCCAAGAGCCTCCGTAGTGGCCTGCATAGCAGCAGCCATATTCTCCAACGCCGCCATAAGGTTTACCGGGTTATTCGGGTTGATTTCCGGTTCCTGCGTATTAGTACGATCTCTTTCACGTCCCCGACCGGGTCCACGAGGTGCCATCTGGTTCCTATACACACCAAACGATCGATATCAAGTTGATCAGTCTCAATATCGGAAGTATAGTGCTTCAAAGTACCAAAGGTACACTCATGGACTTCATGCTAGATGTATCGATTAGATACCCTAACTAGCACAGGCATAGACTCAGAGTATGCATTGAAGCATAAGCAGTTCCATCCCTCAGGCTCACGAGGACGAACTGTTCTGATACCATAATGTAACACCCTAATATTCAAATCCTTATGCTCGAGTCATAAGTCAATGATATTACGGTGGTACGACTCTCAGGTGGATTTTTAATAAATAAATATAGGTAATTTCGAAAGGAGTATTAATCGAGAAGCCTGAAAAGAGTAGAAATAAAATCGCGAAGACGTATCTCTCACGTTTCGACAACAAAAGATAAACCGTGAAGCCGAAAACGATATACGGACAAGGCGTAGAGGAGATTAAGAGATAGATAACAGATAGATATATATAACATAAGTAAATAGCTACTAGTCGCGACCCGCGAAGTTTAGGTCGGCTAGAGTACATTATGAAATTAGTTGACAACAGTATATCCTAATCTCTCCCGAAGGAAACATGAGAGCCTCTATAGGCAAATTCAAAGAGTTCAATACATAATATAAACTTTCCAAAACAAAGGTGGAGAGATTCTAATCAAAACATAAAGTAGAGGAAATAAAGATCTTCGCCGTCTCTCAAACGACCCACAACACACTTCTGAGCACCTGGACCTGTATCTAAAAAATAAGAGATATATACGGAATGAGAACCCCGGGCCCATGGGTTCCCAGTACGGTAAAAGTGCTAAATAAATTCAATGTACTGCAACAAAAACTCACTAAGCATCCTAAACTTCTTCACCAATTATTCATCCTAGGTTCTCGCTAATCCATGAATAGGCAACTGTCATAAGGGAGTGCTAAATTCAATTCATGTTTCACATGTTTCCCAACTCGCTGACTCTTCCACGAATCAGACTCAGAATCATAAGCAAAACCATCACCAGTTGTTCTGCCTCAACAGTTCTATATCAATACATCATCATGCAATCGCATCATCAATTCATCCCATCAAGAACAGCCCTCACACCCACCGACACCAGCATGAGGGGCCTCTCAGTTGTACAAACACAAGCAATACAGGCAGGTAATACACAAACATGATACAAGTAGAACAAGTAGCATATAGTCAGGTAACATGGCATATATGATGTAGAAATCCAAGACAAATGGCAAACCCAAACAATTCAAACATATGCAAATGATGAATGCCTGCCCTATGGCTGATGATATCATCTGTCGGTTATATAGCCAACCCGACATGTCCTGGTAGCTAACCATTGGACAGAAACACCCCTTGCGGAGCAAGTAGGTTTGAGCTACAACCCCCTTGCTACTGCCCGCTCAACCCAGAGCCAGTGAAATAATCACTACTGCGGCTACTACCCAGGCGGGTGTCTAAAAGCTCAACCTGGAGCGAGTGGATTCACCACTACTGCCGCTACTACCCAGGCGTCGCAATCTCTGACCTGGAGCAAGTGGGACGAACCACAACCCTTGCTACTACCCAGGTATCTCAAGCATTGGCCCGGAGCAAGTGGGACGAACCACAAC
Organism: Arachis hypogaea; assembly: GCF_003086295.3. Classification (NCBI taxonomy): domain Eukaryota; kingdom Viridiplantae; phylum Streptophyta; class Magnoliopsida; order Fabales; family Fabaceae; genus Arachis; species Arachis hypogaea. The sequence goes on along the minus strand of NC_092049.1, from coordinate 131,865,837 downwards.
CCTTGCTACTGCCCAGGTATCTCAAGCATTCGCCCGGAGCAAGTGGGACGAACCACAACCCTTGCTACTACCCAGGCATCTCAAACATATATTCATTCAATCTCAATTCATATTATCAACATTCATTGTTACCAAATCTCAAACATTAACTTGGAGCAAGTGGGACAAACCACAACCCTTGCTACTACCCAAGTATCACAAATAAACATTTATTCATAATCACCCTTCATTATTATCAATCCTCAGACAATGACCCGGAGTAAGCGGGACGAACCACGACCCTTGCTACTACCCAGGTATCACAAATACACATTTATTCAAAACCCCACGATTAAACTCGTTTATCATAATCCTCCTTTCCCGTCTCATACCCGGAGCAAGTGGACAACGCCACTGCCTACTACCCGGGGTCGCACATCACATTTCAATATTTTTTCATTATTATCCATTTAACATATTCATTCATTAATCATATATGCATTTATACTCAGCCATAAACAATAATGGCTTTGCCGTAACCCGGCAATAACTCAGCCATCCGGCTCATGGTCCAATCAAGAACGGGCCATTTATCAATAAATATAGCCCTCCGGCTCATGGCATACACGGTACTTCCACCGTCATCCTCCATATCTCATATAATCATCTTTTATCATCATTGATCATAACTTTTCCCCTTGCTTCACTCGCAAGTTACCACATCCCCTAGCTCATTGCTAGGCATATCAGAATGATTTAATACATAAGAGGTGAGATCGGAGGCTTAGAAGTATGAGATTTGGCTTTTAAAACTCAAAAATCAACTTTGGCATGAAAACAGGGCCACGCGAACGCGCACTCCATGCGCACGCGTGGATGGCCACAAAACTCATCGACGCGCAAGTGTCATACGCACGGACGCGTGGGTTGAAAAATAGCCAAACGACGCGCAAGCGTCAGCCACGCGTACGCGTGGGTGCTCTTGCGCCCCAGGCACAAAACTGGCACAACTCTGGCACAACTCTCGGGAAAATAGTTGGGCATTTGGTGCAGCGCATCGACGCGCCCGCGCACGCGTGGATTGTAAGACCCGGTTAATTAACGGCTAATTAACCCATAAATGAGAATTTATTCTAGAAAGCCAAAAATGTTATTTTTATGGCTAAATGTGATAGAGGAGATTGAGACGAGAATTTCGATACCAATTTTATAGAAATCGGACCAAGATTGGACCAAACGGGCCAAACCGGTCCAACCGGACCGAAAGTGGGCCCTTGGCCCAACTAAACTAAACCAAAACCCTAGTTTTCAGCACTCTCTCTCCTCACAACACACTCAAACACGCTGAAATTGGTATGGAGGGGGGAACAACACTCTCTCAAGTTCTCTCCCTTGGTTGATCTTCAAACCACCATAACTTTTGATCTAGAGCTCCGATAGCCGCTCCGTTTGCGGTCACGCGTTCACCGCGGAGAGCTCTACAAAACCCATACAATTAATCTTGAGGTAAGCCACGTTTTACTGTTCGAAATTCCAGCCCTTGATTTCGAGTTTCATGAGCAAAAATGTTGAGATTTTGGGTTCTTTGATGTTATAGGACCCAACTCTCTTGAAGGAGAAGGTTAATCTTGTCTCCTTGGACCTTGGGTGTGGTAAGATTCTCAACCCTAGTGTAATTTGTTGTTCTATGAGGTTTGGGCATTGAGATGTTGTGTATGGGTATGATGATTGTGGCTTAGGTTGTGTATATGTGAATATTGGAGCTTGATTGGTGATTTTGGAAAGCTTGGAAGAGGGTTTTGTGTGACAAAATCTGTTTTTGGAGGTGTTGAGACCTTGAGAGCTTGAGAAAAAGTGGTTTGGAAGTGCTCCGGTTGAGCTTGGGAAATCGGCTAAGGTATGGTTTCGGTTTCCCGTATCTAATATGTAATGTGGTAGGAAATACTTAGGCTAGAGGCCCTAAGATAGGCATTGAATTGTTAGTGTTGTTGAATGGTTGAGATATATGATGTGTTCATATATGTGATTATGAATATTGATGCCTTGATTGTGTGATATATAAGAAATGCATGTTGTGATATATGCTTGATGGATGATTAAGGTTGAATTGGTGGGTGGTACCATGTTGATGGTGAGTATGATGTTGATTATGTATAGTGATTGTTGATTGGAAATGGTATTGTTGGAAATTGGGATGAGAAAGGATGTATGACATGATATTGTGTTTGTCCTTTAGCCATTTGATAGAAAAGTGTTAAAATGGTTAGATGTGGTTTTGGAAATTTTGGTAAAATGTCAATGTGTGAGTTGAGGATGGCTTGTTGTTGATTTTGGTATATTTTGAATGATTTCAAAGAGAAGGGTTGAAATTGGCATGTTTTGATTGATTTTGAAAAGAGTTGAAAGTGGCTTGTTTTAAAAATGGCACTTTGTGGTTTTGAATGAAAACATGGTTTTTGGGCATACTTTGACGGGACATAACTTGGACTACGGATCTCTGATTTATGCCAAATCTATTTAGAAATGAAATTGGATCCGGGATGTCCATGCCGTTCGAAGAACGGGTGAAAAATGATTTAAAATGAGAGAGTTATGACCGTCGGAAGATTGGGGGTTGAGTCTGTGAATTATGCAGTTTTTAACTTAGAAAATTTTTAGCAGAATGACCCCCTGTGCGTAGGCGCACTTGGCGCGTACGCGCTGTTCTTCCAGGAAGCGCCATCCACGCGTGCGCGTGATATGCGCGGGCGCGCCGAATGTGCTGCACCCAATGCCCAGCCATTTTCCCGAGAGTTGTGCCAAAGTTGTGCCAGTTTTGTGCCTGGGGCGCAAGAGTACCCACGCGTACGCGCCGTTTGGCTAATTTTCAACCCACGCGTTCGCGCGTATGACGCTTGCGCGTCGATGAGTTTTAAGGCCATCCACGCGTGCGCGTGGAGTGCGCGTACCCGTGGCCCTGTTTTCATCCCAAAGTTGATTTTTGAGTTTTAAAAGCCAAATTTCATACTTCTAAGCCTCCGATATCACCACTTATATCTTAAATCATTGTGATATGCCTAGCATGAGGAAAAAGGGCTAGTGAATGTGGTAACTTGCGAGTGAAGCAAGGGAAAAAAATGAATGATCATTGAGGATCAAAGATGAAAATGTGAGATGCGGAGAATGGCGGTGGAAGTGCTTGTTATGCCATGGGCCGAAAGGCCATAATTGTTAATGAATTGGCTGGTTATGGATTTAACCGTGAGCCGGATGGCTAGATTATTGCCGTGTTACGGCGGAGCCATGTTTATGGCCAAGTATAAATGCATATATACTGTTGATTGAATTGTGAATGTTTGCACTTCCACCATTGGAGATGAGGGTTTCCCTGGGTAGTAGCAATGGCTAGCCACCATGTGCTCCAGGTTGAGACTCGAAGCTCTATTAACCCAATGTCGTAAGTGTGGCCGGGCACTGTGAAAGGCCCGGATGAGCTCGCCCCCATAAATATTCACCAGTGATGGTGATGGATAAATATTCACCAGTGAGGGTGATGGATATGGATCATGATTATGATCAAGTTTATGATGAGTATAACTCGAGTTGGGGATGCACGACAGAGGGACAGTCCAATGGTTAGCTACCAGGACTTATCGGGTTGGCTCTATAACCGACAGATGATATCATCAGCCACTAGGGACAGGCATGCATCATAAGCATACTACATGAATTGTTTGAGAGTGCCTATTGACTGCATATTACTTGCTAATTGCCTAAATGCCTTATCTGTTCCTATTTGTAAATCTCTTGTCTGATATAACTGTGTTTGCTATATTATACTCCTGCTGGTGGTTGGGAGGTCTGAAGGAATTGGAAAGGGAAGTATTAGTTAGACTGAAGGATCTTTAGTCAGTTGTCACTTACGGTTTAGCTTGTTTATAAGCTTTGATATTACATGGAGGAAGTTCTAGGATTGCCTTCGGCTTTCCTCTATTATTATGTATTATATATGTGGAAGTTGTTACCGTACTGGGGACCTCTGGTTCTCACCCATGCGGATTTTGTGGTTTTCAGATGCAGGACGCGAGGCTTCTCGTTGAGGCATGCTGGAGACTTCTGGATTAGCGAAGATCCATTGTTCTCGGGACTCTGTTTTGGTTTATATATCTTGTTTAGATACTTTTATCTCCATTAAATAATACAAGCTGTGATGACTCCTTCTAGAGGGGATTTTGGAGAATAGGTTTTATGTATTTGTGTCCCTTTGGGTTTCCTTTGGGGTTTCCTTATTTTATTATATGGATATATTATTATGCTCGGACCGGTTATCTTCGCAGCCGGATTTTGAGTCTTGATATTCCCGTTTTTGACACTCCTTATATATATGATCTTGCGTTAGCTTATTCTTTGCTCGTTATGTTATCGATCGGAGTGTTGCGCGTTCGAGTTACAGTTTTTGTTTACCCCCTTTTTTTGCAAAGGCTCCTAGTTATAATCAATCATTCATACTACTATTCGTACTAGATTTTTGTTTTAGAGGTCGTAATACCTCGCCATCTCTGAATTATGACTTAAGCATAAGACTTTGTATGGTATGGTGTTACATTATGGTATCAGAGCAGTTCGTTCCTGTAGAGCCTGAGGAATGGACTGACTATGCTTCTGTGCATTCTCTGTATGTGTGTTATGTGCTGTTAGTATATCTACTTGATATGGTTGGCATAAACGTTCATAAGCATGCATTTGGGACTTTGAAGCACTAAACTTCCGATATTGAGACTGATCAACTTAATATCGATTGTTTGGTGTGTATAGGAACCAGATGGCGCCTCGTGGACGCGGTAGAGGCCGTGGGAGAGGACATACGAATGCTCGTGCGCTGGAGACTAACCCTAATAACCCGGTGAACTTTATGACTGCGTTGGAGAACATGGCTGCTGCTATGCAAGCCACTGCTGAGGCTCTTGGTCAACAGATGAACAACCATGGTAATGATGGAGGTGGAGTTCAGGGCCCGATGACACTGGCAAACTTTTTGAAGGTTAATCCACCGAAGTTCAAGGGAACTACTAGCCTGACTGAAGCCGATACATGGTTTCAGGCCATGGAACGAGCACTGCAAGCGCAGGTGGTACCTGAAGGACAGCGTGTAGAGTTCGCTACCTATTTGCTCACTGGGGAAGCGTCGCATTGGTGGCAAGGAATCCGACGCCTTCTGCAGCAGGGTGATGATTATATCACCTGGGATGTCTTCCAAGAGGAGTTCTATAAGAAGTACTTTCCGACTTCTGCTAGGACGGCCAAGGAGCTTGAATTGTTGCAGCTGAAGCAGGGTACTATGTCCGTATCTGAGTATACTGACAAGTTTGAGGAGCTATTCAGATTCTCTCGTATGTGTCAAGGGACTCCGGTGGAATATGAGGAGTGGAAGTGTGTTAAGTACGAAGGAGGACTCCGGAGCGATATTTTCGGTTCGGTGGGGCCAATGGAGATTAGGACTTTCTCCGAATTGGTGAACAAGTGTAGGGTTGCTGAAGAGTGTGTGAAGAGGGCAGCCGCTGAGAAAGGAAGTCACAAAGGATCATTTCCACAGAACCGAGGGAAGAGCTTTGCACCTAGAGGTCTGTCTTTCAAGAGGGGAGGTTCTTTTAGGAGGCCCAACAACAACTACTCCCAAGGGAAAAGGTTTGGAAAGCAGCCTCAGAATGATCAAGCTTGTACTAGGTGTGGAAGTCACCATCCGGGAGTACCATGCAAGGCCGGATGGGGTTTGTGCTACAATTGTGGAAAAGCGGGGCATAAAGCCACAAGTTGTCCGGAGAAGCAAAAGCAAGGTGCTGGGAAAGCACAACAGACTGGTCGGGTGTTCACCACCTCAGCTGTGGGTGCAGAGGGATCCGAGACACTCATTCGAGGTAACTGTGAAATGACTGGTCAAACTTTAAATGCTTTATTTGATTCGGGAGCATCGCATTCATTTATTGCATTTGAGAAAGCCCATGAGTTAGGATTGAAGATCGTAACCTTAGGTTATGACTTAAAAGTGTATAATGCTACCCATGAGGCCATGGTAACTAGGCTAGGATGCCCAAAAGTTTCGTTTAGGTTCAAGCAGCGTGATTTTGTCCATAATTTAATCTGCTTACCGATGATCGGTCTTGATCTTATCTTGGGATTGGACTGGTTATCTGAGAACCATGTCCTGCTTGATTGTTCTACAAAGTCGGTGTACTTTATGCCGGAGGATACAGAAGGGCCGGTCGTGGTGAATAATTATTACTTGAATTCGATGATGGTGAACTGTTCTAGAATCGAATGTCAGGGTATCCTGTTGTTAACCGCTGGTGTTTCAGGTGATGATCAAAAGTTGGATCAGATTCCGGTAGTGTGTGAGTTTCCGGAAGTGTTTCCCGATGATATTGAGGAATTTCCACCTAACCGAGAGGTCGAGTTTGCTATTGAGTTGGTGCCTGGGACGGGACCAATCTCAAGTGCTCCTTATAGGATGTCACCGTTAGAGATGGCCGAGCTAAAGTCTCAGTTAGAGGAATTGTTGGGTAAGAACTTTATCCGACCAAGTGTTTCCCCGTGGGGTGCTCCAGTGTTACTGGTAAAGAAGAAAGATGGAAGTATGCGGCTCTGTGTGGATTACAGGCAGCTGAACAAGGTCACCATAAAGAATAAGTACCCATTGCCGAGGATTGATGATCTCATGGATCAGTTACAAGGAGCTGGGGTTTTCTCTAAGATCGATTTGCGATCCGGTTATCACCAGATAAGGGTGAGGGGTGAGGATATCCCTAAGACCGCTTTCAGGACTCGTTATGGTCATTACGAGTATACTGTGATGTCTTTTGGGTTGACGAACGCTCCTCCAGTGTTTATGGATTACATGAATAGAGTATTCCGTCCGTTTCTGGATAAATTCATTGTTGTCTTCATTAACGACATACTGATTTACTCCAAGACTGAAGAAGAGCATGCGGAACACTTGCGGACCGTGTTGCAGATTTTAAAGGAGAAGAAACTCTATGCGAAACTATCTAAGTGTGAGTTTTGGAAGAGTGAGGTGAAGTTTTTGGGTCACGTGGTGAGTAAGCAGGGAATAGCCGTAGATCCAACTAAGGTGGAAGCTGTGATGGATTGGAGGCAACCAACCACAGTAACTGAGATAAGGAGTTTTCTGGGTTTAGCTGGCTATTACCGAAGGTTTATCAAAGGCTTTTCGCAATTAGCCTTGCCGTTGACAAAGTTAACCCGCAAAGACACTCCGTTTGTTTGGACTCCTGAGTGCGAGGAGAGCTTTTAGACATTGAAGAAAAAGTTGACCACTGCACCTGTGTTAGTGTTACCTGAGCCGAACGAGCCTTTTGAGGTGTACTGTGATGCATCGTTAAAGGGTCTAGGGTGCGTGCTGATGCAGCATCATAATGTGGTGGCGTATGCCTCACGACAGTTAAGACCTCATGAAGTTAGTTACCCTACGCACGATCTGGAACTCGCTGCGGTCGTGTTTGCCTTGAAGGTGTGGAGGCATTATCTCTATGGGGTTAAGTTCCAAGTCTTCTCTGATCACAAGAGCTTGAAATATCTCTTTGATCAGAAAGAGCTTAATATGAGGCAAAGGAGGTGGATGGAATTGTTGAAGGACTACGACTTTGAGTTAAATTACCATCCTGGAAAGGCGAATATAGTGGCGGATGCGTTAAGTCGGAAGTCGTTATATGCGGCTTGGATGATGCTTCAAGAGGAGAAGTTGCTCAAGGGATTCGAGAGTCTAAAAATTGGTGCTCGAGAAGTATCTGGAACCTTGTGTTTGAGCCGATTAGAAATCTCGAGTGACTTTAAGTCCGAACTCCTAAAGGCTCATGAAAATGATGAAGCGTTATGGAAGGTGTTACCGGCTATCGAGCAAGGAAAACAGTGGAGAGTGTCGGAAGAAAAAGATGGGTTATGGAGATTCAAGGGTAGGATCATTGTGCCGGATATTGGCACTTTGAGGCAAGATATCTTAAAGGAGGCACACAAAAGCGGATTCTCCATTCACCCGGGAAGTACTAAGATGTACCATGATTTAAAGGCGATGTTTTGGTGGCCGGGTATGAAGAATGATGTGGCGGAATATGTTTCAAAGTGCTTAACTTGTCAAAAGGTAAAGATTGAACATCAAAGACCTTCCGGGATGTTGCAACCTTTAGAGATTCCGCAATGGAAGTGGGAAAGTATTGCAATGGACTTTGTGTCGGGATTGCCAAGGACTAGGACTGGTTTTGATGCTATCTGGGTGATTGTGGACCGACTGACGAAGTCAGCTCACTTTTTGCCCATTCGGATGACTTACACCCTTGAGGAGCTAGCACGGTTATACATAAAGGAGATTGTGAGACTTCATGGTGTACCTGCTACTATAATCTCTGATAGAGATCCTCGTTTCACTTCGAGGTTCTGGGGTGCATTTCAGAAAGCTTTTGGAACCCGATTAAGCTTGAGTACAGCTTACCATCCTCAAACAGATGGTCAATCCGAGAGGACGATCCAAACACTAGAGGATATGTTGAGAGCTTGTGTTTTGGACCAACCGGCGAGTTGGGATCGGTATATTCCGTTAGTGGAGTTTGCATACAATAATAGTTACCATGCGAGCATCGGAATGGCTCCGTATGAGGCATTGTATGGGAGGAAATGTCAATCTTCGCTATGTTGGTATGAAGCTGGAGAGAAAGGCTTGTTGGGGCCGGAGATGATAGCTGAGACCACTGAACAAGTGAAGAAAATCCGAGATAGGATGCTTACGGCGCAGAGTCGCCAAAAGAGTTACGCCGATCAGAGGCGGAAGCCCTTGGAATTTGAGGAAGGAGATCATGTTTTCCTTAAGGTTACTCCGACCACAGGAATAGGTAGAGCGATTAAAGCAAAGAAGTTGAATCCTCGATACATTGGTCCATTTCAGATTCTGGAGAGGATTGGACCGGTGGCATATCGGATGGCTCATCCACCTCATCTTTCAAACCTGCACGACGTGTTTCACGTGTCGCAGCTTCGGAAGTACACCCCTGATGCTAACCATGTGTTAGAACCCGAATCGGTTCAGTTGAGGGAAGATTTGACGCTTCTAGTGGCTCCAGTCAGAATTGATGATACTAGTATCAAACGGTTGCGTGGAAAGGAGGTTTCATTAGTCAAAGTGGCTTGGAGTCGAGGCGGTGTTGAGGAACACACTTGGGAACTTGAGTCGGAGATGCGAACGGATTATCCGCACTTATTCTCAGGTAATTGCATTTGAATTTTGTGGGCAAAATTCCCAATTAGGTGGGTAGAATGTAAGACCCGGTTAATTAACGGCTAATTAACCCATAAATGAGAATTTATTCTAGAAAGCCAAAAATGTTATTTTTATGGCTAAATGTGATAGAGGAGATTGAGACGAGAATTTCGGTACCAATTTTATAGAAATCGGACCAAGATTGGACCAAACGGGCCAAACCGGTCCAACCGGACCCAAAGTGGGCCCTTGGCCCAACTAAACTAAACCAAAACCCTAGTTTTCAGCACTCTCTCTCCTCACAACACACTCAAACACGCTGAAATTGGTATGGAGGGGGGAAGAACACTCTCTCAAGTTCTCTCCCTTGGTTGATCTTCAAACCACCATAACTTTTGATCTAGAGCTCCGATAGCCGCTCCGTTTGCGGTCACGCGTTCACCGCGGAGAGCTCTACAAAACCCATACAATTAATCTTGAGGTAAGCCACGTTTTACTGTTCGAAATTCCAGCCCTTGATTTCGAGTTTCATGAGCAAAAATGTTGAGATTTTGGGTTCTTTGATGTTATAGGACCCAACTCTCTTGAAGGAGAAGGTTAATCTTGTCTCCTTGGACCTTGGGTGTGGTAAGATTCTCAACCCTAGTGTAATTTGTTGTTCTATGAGGTTTGGGCATTGAGATGTTGTGTATGGGTATGATGATTGTGGCTTAGGTTGTGTATATGTGAATATTGGAGCTTGATTGGTGATTTTGGAAAGCTTGGAAGAGGGTTTTGTGTGACAAAATCTGTTTTTGGAGGTGTTGAGACCTTGAGAGCTTGAGAAAAAGTGGTTTGGAAGTGCTCCGGTTGAGCTTGGGAAATCGGCTAAGGTATGGTTTCGGTTTCCCGTATCTAATATGTAATGTGGTAGGAAATACTTAGGCTAGAGGCCCTAAGATAAGCATTGAATTGTTAGTGTTGTTGAATGGTTGAGATATATGATGTGTTCATATATGTGATTATGAATATTGATGCCTTGATTGTGTGATATATAAGAAATGCATGTTGTGATATATGCTTGATGGATGATTAAGGTTGAATTGGTGGGTGGTACCATGTTGATGGTGAGTACGATGTTGATTATGTATAGTGATTGTTGATTGGAAATGGTATTGTTGGAAATTGGGATGAGAAAGGATGTATGACATGATATTGTGTTTGTCCTTTAGCCATTTGATAGAGAAGTGTTAAAATGGTTAGATGTGGTTTTGGAAATTTTGGTAAAATGTCAATGTGTGAGTTGAGGATGGCTTGTTGTTGATTTTGGTATATTTTGAATGATTTCAAAGAGAAGGGTTGAAATTGGCATGTTTTGATTGATTTTGAAAAGAGTTGAAAGTGGCTTGTTTTAAAAATGGCACTTTGTGGTTTTGAATGAAAACATGGTTTTTGGGCATACTTTGACGGGACATAACTTGGACTACGGATCTCTGATTTATGCCAAATCTATTTAGAAATGAAATTGGATCCGGGATGTCCATGCCGTTCGAAGAACGGGTGAAAAATGATTTAAAATGAGAGAGTTATGACCGTCGGAAGATTGGGGGTTGAATCTGTGAATTATGCAGTTTTTAACTTAGAAAATTTTTAGCAGAATGACCCCCTGTGCGTAGGCGCACTTGGCGCGTACGCGCTGTTCTTCCAGGAAGCGCCATCCACGCGTGCGCGTGATATGCGCGGGCGCGCCGAATGTGCTGCACCCAATGCCCAGCCATTTTCCCGAGAGTTGTGCCAAAGTTGTGCCAGTTTTGTGCCTGGGGCGCAAGAGTACCCACGCGTACGCGTGGCTGACGCGTACGCGCCGTTTGGCTAATTTTCAACCCACGCGTTCGCGCGTATGACGCTTGCGCGTCGATGAGTTTTAAGGCCATCCACGCGTGCGCGTGGAGTGCGCGTACCCGTGGCCCTGTTTTCATCCCAAAGTTGATTTTTGAGTTTTAAAAGCCAAATTTCATACTTCTAAGCCTCCGATATCACCACTTATATCTTAAATCATTGTGATATGCCTAGCATGAGGAAAAAGGGCTAGTGAATGTGGTAACTTGCGAGTGAAGCAAGGGAAAAAAATGAATGATCATTGAGGATCAAAGATGAAAATGTGAGATGCGGAGAATGGCGGTGGAAGTGCTTGTTATGCCATGGGCCGAAAGGCCATAATTGTTAATGAATTGGCTGGTTATGGATTTAACCGTGAGCCGGATGGCTAGATTATTGCCGTGTTACGGCGGAGCCATGTTTATGGCCAAGTATAAATGCATATATACTGTTGATTGAATTGTGAATGTTTGCACTTCCACCATTGGAGATGAGGGTTTCCCTGGGTAGTAGCAATGGCTAGCCACCATGTGCTCCAGGTTGAGACTCGAAGCTCTATTAACCCAATGTCGTAAGTGTGGCCGGGCACTGTGAAAGGCCCGGATGAGCTCGCCCCCATAAATATTCACCAGTGATGGTGATGGATAAATATTCACCAGTGAGGGTGATGGATATGGATCATGATTATGATCAAGTTTATGATGAGTATAACTCGAGTTGGGGATGCACGACAGAGGGACAGTCCAATGGTTAGCTACCAGGACTTATCGGGTTGGCTCTATAACCGACAGATGATATCATCAGCCACTAGGGACAGGCATGCATCATAAGCATACTACATGAATTGTTTGAGAGTGCCTATTGACTGCATATTACTTGCTAATTGCCTAAATGCCTTATCTGTTCCTATTTGTAAATCTCTTGTCTGATATAACTGTGTTTGCTATATTATACTCCTGCTGGTGGTTGGGAGGTCTGAAGGAATTGGAAAGGGAAGTATTAGTTAGACTGAAGGATCTTTAGTCAGTTGTCACTTACGGTTTAGCTTGTTTATAAGCTTTGATATTACATGGAGGAAGTTCTAGGATTGCCTTCGGCTTTCCTCTATTATTATGTATTATATATGTGGAAGTTGTTACCGTACTGGGGACCTCTGGTTCTCACCCATGCGGATTTTGTGGTTTTCAGATGCAGGACGCGAGGCTTCTCGTTGAGGCATGCTGGAGACTTCTGGATTAGCGAAGATCCATTGTTCTCGGGACTCTGTTTTGGTTTATATATCTTGTTTAGATACTTTTATCTCCATTAAATAATACAAGCTGTGATGACTCCTTCTAGAGGGGATTTTGGAGAATAGGTTTTATGTATTTGTGTCCCTTTGGGTTTCCTTTGGGGTTTCCTTATTTTATTATATGGATATATTATTATGCTCGGACCGGTTATCTTCGCAGCCGGATTTTGAGTCTTGATATTCCCGTTTTTGACACTCCTTATATATATGATCTTGCGTTAGCTTATTCTTTGCTCGTTATGTTATCGATCGGAGTGTTGCGCGTTCGAGTTACGGTTTTTGTTTACCCCCTTTTTTTGCAAAGGCTCCTAGTTATAATCAATCATTCATACTACTATTCGTACTAGATTTTTGTTTTAGAGGTCGTAATACCTCGCCATCTCTGAATTATGACTTAAGCATAAGACTTTGTATGGTAGGGTGTTACATGGATAGTGCCTTCTTGAAGAACGACGCATACGCACCAAGTGCGCCTACGCGTGGAGGGTCATTCTGCTAAAAATTTTCTAAGTTAAAAGCTGCAGAATTTACAGATTCAACCCCCAATCTTCCGACGGACATAACTTTCTCATTTTAAATCATTTTTCACCCGTTCTTCAAACGGCATGGACATCCCGGATCCAATTTCATTTCTAAACAAATTTGGCACAAAATAGAGATCCGTAGTCCAAGTTATGTCCCGTCAAAGTATTCCCAAAAACCATGTTTTCATACAAAACCACTAGGTGCCATTTTCAAAACAAGCCATTTTCAACTCTTTTCAAAATCAACCAAAACATGCCAATTTCAACCCTTTTTGAAATCAATCAAAATGTACCAAAATCCACATCAAGCCATCCTCAACTCACACATTGACACTTTACCAAAAATTCCCAAAACCACATCTAACCATTTTAACACTTCTCAATCAAATGGCTAAAGGACAAACACAATATCATGTCATACATCCTTCCTCATCCCAATTTCCAATAATACCATTTCCAATCAACCATCATTATACGTAATCAATATCATACTCACTATCACGTGATTTCACCCACAAATCAACCTTAATCATTCCCCAAGCATATATCACAACATACATATCTCTAATGCATCATCATACCATCAAGGCATCAATAATCATAATCACATATATGATCACATAATATATCTCAACCGAACCAAACATACCTCGTCTACATAATTTCACCCAAAATTACCAAATTCCACACTTCAACTTCTCAAACCTTATTATTCAATAACCAACCTAATCATTCATATATTCATTATCTGAAATTCATCCAATCACTTGTGCCATCATACAATGCACACATCGACTTACCTTTCTTACCTCTTTCCGGCCTCCGGCCCAAAATTCACGGCCTCTGGCCCAATTTTCACAATTTAAATGCATAAACCACAAATCAATACTCATTACCCAGTACATCAAATTCTCAATACACCAAGCATACAAGGTCACACAATTCTCAACCCAATCATTAATTCACATTACGTATCAACTATGCATATTAGCACCAACCATTTACACAATCCAAACTTAATCCTAGGGGCATCTAGCCTAGGAATTCTCATCACAACACATGGTACTTAAATGAAACTTAAACTGTACCTCTTGTAGCCAAATCAATTGAGCCTCTTCTTTGGAATTCTTCACCAACCTTAGCTCCAAGCCTTACCAAAGCTCCTCAAGCAATACCAATCTCCCAATTGTGCACCAACATCACCAAATACACTAACATAACCAATGTCACATACATACATCAACCTAGGGCTCATAAAAATGACAAATCACAAGGGTTTGAGCACTTCTTATCTCAGCCCATATGAAGTAGGGATAGAACCCACTTAGAATCCATGTTGGAGTATCCCTAAACACCTAAAATCACAAGATTTCAACACTAACTACCCAAAAACGTGTAACAGTGGGGAATTTCGAAAACTGGGCAGAGATGAATGAAATACTCACCACCAAACTTATTTAGAATTTTAGAGGATGAGAAGAGCAACACGTGGCCGCAAACGGCTCGTCAATCGGAGCTCCGTAGCTCAAGTTATGGTGGTTTGAAGATCAAAGAGAGTTAGTTTTTCTCTCTTCTCTTCTCTCTTCTCAAATCAGCGCCCCAACCCTTCTTTTTAGGGTAAAATGAGCTGAAATGCTCACAACTAATGTTTATATATGTTGGGTCTTGGGCCCACTTAGGCCCGGTTCACTTATTTTTGCCCATTGGCCCAATTTTGGGCCAAAACCTTTAAGATTAGCGCTCTAAATCGCACTTTAAATATTTCTACCTTCCCTAATTATAATTCCTCATTTCTTAATCTTATTTACCCATAATCAATTTCTTCAGTTGTAGTACCAGACAGATCTCAGCCGGTACTGCCGGTCAAAATTCCACTGCGCACTTTTACGCAGAAAACTATATTTTCCGACTCGGAAAAATTCACTGAATCTAAATATCATATTTAAATTATCAAATTCCAATTGCCAAATCTTCCAACCATATTTGCTCCTATTTAACTTATTATTTACTAAATTTCGGTTAGACCGGGTATTACAATGTACAATGATATTTCATATTTTTTTTATTATAGTCAGGTGAAAAGTGAGATCTAACGTATGTTATAATGATGTATGAAATTTGAAACTTTTATATTTTCTACTTGTACTTTTTATACGTAATGGATGTCTGTTTTGAATTTAGTGTTGTCATAAAATCACATTTATTTTTAAAGTTTAAATTGATAGAAGAATATATATATACTTAATTATATTTTTAACAAATTTTTGTTTCAAAGGTTAGCATTTTTGCATTTTTTTTTCAATTCTTTTTATTTTCAATATTAGCATATATTTTTTATCATCAAATGAGAAGTGTCCGAGAATATGTGAGAACATTATTTCTTTTCTAACTATTAAAAAAAATAGATGGAAGCACATAGACTAATTTACATTTTATTGCATTTTTTTTGCATAGATAACTGAATTAAATAAAAGACATAACAAAATTAATTTTTCTTTAAATTGGTTGAACTTAACTTATAATCATATACTATTGGATAGATCTTGCTAAAATTTAGGATAAATTATCAAAAATATTCTTAAAAGATTTTTCTTGTTAAAATTACATCTGAAAGGTCAAACTAACAAAATTTTTCTCAATAATTTAAAGTAAGAACTAATTAAAGATAATCAACAAATATTATTTAACTTTTTATAGAATTATTCTTCACATCCAAACAATTTTAGCATTCAAGTTTATTCAAGTAATTTAGAGGCACGTGCTTTTTCTACTTCTACTTCTCCTTCTCCTTCTCCTTCTCCTTGTTTCAAATTTACGTACGCGTGGTGTAGCTTCTTCTTCTCACGCTCGTTTACGCACGGAGCATCTTCTTCTTCTTCTTCGCCTTCTTCTTCGTGTAACAGCCCAGACCACCCGTTACCACGATATTGTCTGCTTTGGCACACAAAGCCTCACGATTTTGCCTTTGATGATAGAGATGATAGCCGAAGCCCCCCACACTCACTCGTCAAAATGCGTCATGCTAAGGAGAGGTATCCACACCCTTATAAGGCATGCTTCGTTCCCCTCCCGAACCGATGTGGAACCTTACAATCCACCTCCCTAAGGGAGCCCAGCGCCCTCGCTGGCACATTGATCCGAGCTCCGTCTCTGATACCATCTGTAACAGCCCAGACCATCCGCTAGCACGATATTGTCCGCTTTGGCACACAAGGCCTCACGATTTTGCCTTTGACGATAGGGATGATATCCGAAACCCCCCACACTCACTCGTCAAAATGCGTCATGCTAGGGAGAGATATCCACACCCTTATAAGGCATGCTTCGTTCCCCTCCCCAACCAATGTGGGACCTTAAACTTCGCGTTCCTCCTCCTCCTCCTCATTCTCCTCAATTTTTCGCATTCCTTCTTCTTCACGTGTTTTGTCCTTATCGTCATTCTTTTGTTGTTGTTGCTGCTGTATTTTTTTCCCTCCTTCTTTCCCTGGTGAAGAAGCAGTAGAAGTTGAGAAGGAAGAGTTTTGAATTGTGCAGAATAGAAATGGACCAAAATTATATTTAGAAATGAACTGAAATCATTAGGTAATTTAAGTTCAATCTAAATATAATTTCAGTTCATTTCTAAATATAATTTCGGTTCATTTTTGAGTGAATTATTTTGTTATGATTCTTCTTGTTTCACTATCTTGAGAGGAAGAAAACCAAGAAAAAGAGAAGAAAAATAAAAAAAAGAAATAAAAAGAAAAAATTCCTCAAAACTTCTCATCATGTTCTTCTTTTCTTGTCTTGTTCATCTAATCAAATAAAGAAGAAGAAAAATATAATGCTGTAAAATCACTTTATGGATTTGGGTGTGCTTTTGTTCATGATTCAATTTTATTGTGTTTGTTTTCGAATTAAGTTTGTGTGTCACAATCGTTAAGTAATTTCGATTTATTTTGGATTTAAATAAGGTACATTTAGTCTGTGCTTGTTTTGAAACGAGTTTATATTCTGAATTTAATTTTTGGTTCATTCTAGATATAATTTCAGTTCATTTCTGAATATAATTTCGGTTCATTTCTATTCAGCACAATTCAAAAATTTTCTTCCTCACCTTCGACTGCTTCTTCACCAGGGAGAAAAGGAAGAAAAGAAAAGAAATACAGCAACAACAACAACAAAAGAATGACGATAAAGAGAAAACACGTCAAGAAAAAAGAACGCGAAAAAGAAGAAGGAGGAAGAAGGCGAAGAAGAAGAAGTTTCGTGCGTAAACAAGAAGAAACGCGCGTGAGAAAAAGGAAAAGAAGAAGAAGCAGCAACGCGTGTAATCACGCTCTTTTAATGATAATGATTTTTGTTAGTGTTGGACCTACTTAAATAAACTTAGATGAAAAAAATACTTAAATGTATAGCAATCCTATTTTTTATAAATATCAAATAGTGAATAATGAGAATCCTTAAATGTTGTGTAAGTAAATGTGTAATATGAATAAATTCAATTTGTTATAATATGTAAAATGGAAAGATGTGCATACTTGTCTAATCTATTAAAAAGAAAAAGATCTAATATCTAGGAGAATAATTAGACATACATCTTATGATGAGTATCAATTAAAGAAATACATTAAAATAATAAAAATCGAAGGGGATAATAATCGGATATTCGGATCCAACTATATTTGTCAAGTATTTATTCCAAAGTTAGAGAAATAAATAGATTTATTCAAAACAAACCTTAAACTGTACAAAATTCCAAAGTATTAATAACGATATATGTTTTTTCCATAATTTTTTTCTATAATTCTAGCCTTTATTTTTTTTCCATAATAATGAAAATATGAGTCCCTTTTGACTTTATAATTAATGTGTTCATGTACCTAGTTACAATTTTATTAGGTATAATGCAATTTGTTTGAGATGCAATGGATGTATAAATATCCTTCTATGCGGTGCAAAATCCATATGATTCTTAGGTAGTGCTATGGTGATGAAACAAATATTTTTTTTAACTGCTGAAGAGACGTAAATACACAGGCTGCTGAACACGTGTTATCTTGTTTTCTGAAGGACAACACATCCTGACTGGAAGAAGAAGCTGCAGACTGTGACCCATGAAAAAAGATCATTTCCCCTCATGCGTCACAGTCTGCAGTTGCTTCTTCCAGTCAGGATGTGTCGTCCTTCGGGAAAAAAGATAACACGTGTTTAGTAGCTTGTTTCTCTACGTTTTTTCAGCAGCTAAATAAAAATATCTCTTTCATCATGATAGTATTGGCCATGATTCTTTACTACTCATGCTAGATATATTTATTCCATATTGTTTAAGGTCTCATGACTCATATTGCTCTCCTTCTCTTTGTTATACATTTTTCCTGTTTTATATATGTACTATGTCTTTAAAAAAGAACATTGTAGATCTACATATCAACTCAATAAAGTACTAAAAAATTATATTATAATATTTGTTAAACATACTTTTTGTGAATGTTTTGGGCAACACGACTACCTGCATTGCTTCATTGAAAGGGACATCAAATTGTGGATAATTTGAATGTTTCATTGGAACACATTCATCTAAGGCGCATTCACATACTTATGTTGGTGGGAGTGCTCAAAAGAATGTTCATTATGAGCATTGGGTTGCAATTGAAGATTTTACTATTATCGTTTTCTTTTTTGATGAGAATGTAATCCAGGAAGTGTCTTATTGAGTTTGTTATGTAATTAGATTATTTTGTTAGAGTGACAACAAAAATCTCTGTAAATAATTAATCGGAAAAAGAATTTATTAGAGGAACAACAAATGGTTGATTGTTCTCTGCAATTTATCCAAGTGTATAATATATAAGTCATAATATAATTGTATTTATCATTTTGCTTTGGTGTGTACAAATGATGTATGTTTTCATTTTTCTTAATGAGAATCAAATGCTTTATTTAAAGAATAATAATTTAAATGGATTCTTAGTAAATTTCATATTAAATAATTTGATCTCCAACAATTTCTATTTAAAAGTTATTGAGAATTATTTCGCTTAAATAGATTTTGGTTTTTCTTTTGCTTTTATTAAAATTTTTAATATGTGTACAACAATTAGATTCTTAAATAAATTTTATTACAAGATAATTAAATTCTAAAAAATATGTCATGATAAGACAAATTAATCACTCTTCAAAAAATAAAATGTTTGCCGTGTAGTCATTCTCGAAACTTTTTAAAGTAATAAAATTTTGTTTTAAATTTCTTAAGAACCAATTTAATTGCTTACTGAACTAATTGTGAAAAAACTTAATTAAATGAACTTTATAACTCTTTCATTACTAGAAACACATCTAGTATCGATGGATTTACTATTGGAAAAAATTCTGACTAAAATTTCTATCGGATTTAGCGTTGCCGCAGATGACACAAATGACGAATTTTGGTTTTTCGCCGCCAAATGTTACTATCAGACAAGTAATTCAGATGAAAATTCTACAAAAAAATTATGGGCGTAATTAAATAAGTTGGCTCCAAGTCTTAATTTTTATTCGACAAAAATCCCAATTTGAAAATGCTTCAACGTTCCGTATTATCATAGAATAAATTCGATGGTAATACCAACGATAATGACCTTATAAATTAAATTTGTCAACCTCTCTCCTTCACTTCAGAAAATAACCCTTCTCCCAAACCCCTCTCCCCTCCCCACCTAGCTACCACCTCCATCAACAACCTTCATCTAGCCGCCACCGTAGAGCCCTCGGTACTCGTCATTTCAATGTCCTAACCACACCCTAACAAGCCACATTGTGCCTGACTCCACCACATACCGCACCCTAATCTCCATTCTTTTGGCGCTCTCTCTGTCCTTAAAGTGACTGCTACTGCCGCATTGAAGTTGTTGTCACCACTGACGCTCTCTCTCACTGAAGAAGTTTTTACTAAGTCCTTAGCTGTGCTATTTCTATTTGTATATATATTAATTGTAACACCCTACCACACTGAGTTTTACGCTTAAGCCGTAAAACAAAGATAATGTGGCATTACGACCTCTACAATATAAGTATACATATAATAGCAGAAAGATTATAATATACTAGGAGCCTTGAAGAATAGATGAAATAAAAATGGCATTATAAAATCGCAACACTCAAGAAACGAGTTAACTTCCGTGCTAAGAAAACTATAACTATCAAACATAAGATAATAAAAGTAGGAATAGAGTGCCAAAGGTACAAAATAACAAGCTCCTAACTCGGCCTGCGAAGTCAAGGCTGGCCGGAGAATATTTACACATATATGTATACATATCCAAAACCCAAGTATATATAATCTAAATCCTGTCTCTTCATAAGCCTCTAAGAGGATCAAAAGGGACAAGTTATGCGGAGAGAAAGCTAAGTACATATATATACATCACTGTACAACAAAATAACCTAGTAACCACTTTGCTTCCGAAGTCCAGACGCCTAACGAGGTGCCTCTCGACCTGCATCTGAAAAACAACAACATAGTATGGGGTGAGAACCAGAGGTTCTCAGTATGGTAAAGGTGCCACACACATAAGATATAAGGTCCTGGGAATGCCAGAGGCAATCCTAGAACTCCGACACTTAGATTTTAGGCAATCCTGGGAATGCCTTCATTCAACATGTTTGCAATCCTAATATCACCAACTTACTCATATTTCATTGTACCATCAATATAATAATAATCTCCATCACATAATCAGATCACATCATCAATATCCAGAATACTAAGCATTATACATATCCGTGCATTTCAGCTTATTCTATGGTCATCTAGCCTAAGTTTTCACAGAACATTATATATTAAATGCATGAAACCTAAACCATACCTTGGCCAATTCCCACGTAGCGACCAAAGCAATTCACCCAACATAAACACAGCCCCAAATCTCAACAAAATACTAATTCTCAGCCTCCACGAAAATTTGTGCGTCCACAATTTCAAGCTCCAATTATTTATTCACAACCTAATACACATTCATAACACATAGATATCCAATTTAATACCCAAAGCTCAAATTCAATAAAATAAAAATGGAATTATAGTATCCTCACCTTACCCAAGCTTCACATAAGCAAGAGTGAACATTTTCCTCAAGCTAATTGGATCCGAAAACATCAATGAACAAAGAAATTCAATACCTCCACTCAATTTTCAAAAATTGGGAGAAGAAGTGGCTGAGAACAATAAAGCGATTTACCTATGAAATTGTTCCGGTAGAAACGTATAGCTCGACGCGGTGGTCACGTGGCTGCAAACGGTGCAGCGATCGGAGCTCAGACGGAGGAGTTACGACGAGTTGAATTTTGCCGTAAGGGTTTCGGGGTTCTTTTCTTCCCTGGAAACTTTCAGCGTTACTTCAGCTGAAATGAGGAAGAGAAGGGGATTTGGTTCATTTAAAGGCTAGCTTGTCTGGTTGGGCCCACGGGTCCAGTTCAACCGGTTCAGCCCGTTCGGTCCAATCTTGGACTGATTTCTTCGAAATTAGTGTCAAAATTTTCGTTTCGATGAGCTCTATCCTAATTTGATGTAATATTCACATTTCTAATCTTCTTTATTAAAAATTAATTTATCGACTAATTATTTACTAATTTAACGGGGATTACATTAATTATAGTTTTTCCTCGCCTTATCATTATGTTCTTTTAAGAGGAATAGGAGTCATGATTGTAACGATATGTATGTATATAATATTTGTATGTATTTTGTGTAAGAAGTTTTGTTTATATATGCATATTTGTAAAAAGTGAAAAAGATCTTACAGTTTTTCAAAGAAAACAGCGATACGGTTTTGAGATAGTTAAGACTCCTATTTTATTGTTACCTATATAGAAGTCGTCATAATATTCCTCGCTATCAGTGTGGTGCATCCATCAAAAGCGTGATATTCTAATTAATAATAGTAAGAATGTTACAGAATACTAACCATTCTGCTTAGATTAGAATTGTAAAAAAAATGAAAATTGAATAAATAATTTACAATAAGTTGTTATGGAGATTAAATTATAATAGCTAGTGATATATAAATATTCTTATTTATTGTATTAATTTTAGATAAATTTTATGTCAATTTTTTTATTATCCATTATAAAATAAAATATGCACTTGTTCTAATAATTCAGTCAATAGTTAATAATAAATGAGTTTTATATGAATTATGATGTTCAATTTAAATTGAATACACCTAAGATTTAACATAATTCTAAAAATATAATATGTTAATAATTTTTCTAAGTCAAAGTGAAAAGATTAAAATGATATATCTTCTATTCAATTTTTATAAATAAAGAAATTTAAAAAATAGTAATATTTTCAATTCTTACACAATAAATTTAATCAATGTATATGAAAAAATAAAAAAATGAATAAAATTTAAACAATTCCTGATAATTATCTCAAAAGACAATAAGATCCCAAAAACAAATTAAATCTATTAATCCAAGCTGGTACTTAACAGACAGATCAGTAGTTTAACATGTCACATAGGTATGCTCTGTTAAGCACAGAAGAGAGAGGTCATTTACAGAAGGGCTAAACAGTCTCAGAAAATTAAAGATCAAGAATCAGAAAGAAATTTTTTTTATTAGGAGTCATATTATCTTTTAGAGTAATTGTGAAGGGCTGTTTAAAGTTTTTTTAATAATTTATTATAATTATTTTATATAACATAAATTTTATAATTTTATAAAAATAATTCTATAATTACATATTTATTGTATCTAAAATTATACAATTATTCTAAAAATAATTAATAAAATATTAAATAAGATAATTTTAGACTGTTTAAATTGATTTTTGATTGTCTTTCAAATAATATTCTATTTTATTGATAATATGTAAAACTAAGTCAATATTCATGGTCAAATATTTAATGCGCTTTCAAATTAGTAATCTTCTCAATAATTATGAGAATATATATAATATCAAAAGCATCTAATTTTATTAATTTAATGTGAATGCATTAATATTTAAATCTTACCATCAATATATGTTCATGCATCTCTACACAATTATTTTAGATGAAAACCCAATGTGATTGATATGAAATGCATATATAAATACAAACCGTTCCAGCCAAGGGGATCATTAAGGGTTCAGATGAACAAATATTGATCACCATGTTAGATATTTGTTCCATATTATTTGATTCTTCCATTTTCATATGGCACTTTCATTTTTTATCAAAAAAATTTTCTTCCTATCCTCATTCACTGACCTACCTACATATACAATCTTCAACATTAATAATCTTCAAATTGATCATCATATCAAGTCAATAAAGTACCAAAAGATTAGATTATTTTTGCTTTTATTGCTACTATATGTTTTTAATCATAACCGATTTTGGAAATTCATGGTGGCAAAAATGAAAACAAAACTCTGCATTGTTGGTGATGATACTGCAAAAGATTATTTTTCCTTGCAAGCTTCACCATAACATTCAGGATTTTATGTTGTTCTTAAATATTATGGTGAACTCAGGTGAAAATAAATGAGATCTAATTTTAATACATCTTATTGATTCGAACCGGAGCTCTTTGATTACGAAAACCTTCCAGATCCAATGCGCCAGTTGAACATTGATAAATAAGATTTAATTGATGTATGTACAATAATATTTCATATTTTTTATTTTAGTCAGGTGAAAAGTGAGATCTAATGTATGTTACAATGGTGTCTTAAATTTGAAACTTTTCATATTTTCTACATGTACTTTTTATATGTAATGAATATCTCTTTTGAATTTGGTGTTGTCATAAAATCACATTTATTTTAAAAGTTTAAATTGATAGAAGAAATTAATTATATTTTTAACAGATTTTTGTTTAAAAACTTACCATTTTTGCATTTTTTTTAATTTTTATTTTCAATATTAGCATTAATTTTTTTTTAACATCAAACGAGAAGTGTCCGAGAATATGTGAGAATATTATTTCTATTCTAACTATTAATAAAAAAATAGATGGAATCACAAAGTCCAATTTACATTTTATTGCATTTTTTTCATAGATAACTAAATTAAATAAAAGACATAACAAAATTATTTTTCCCTTAAATTGGTTGAACTTAACTTATAATCATATATTATTGAATGGATCTAGCTAAAATTTAAGGATATATAAATTATCAAAAATATTCTTAAAAGATTTTTTTTGTTAAAATTACATCCTGAAAGATTAAACTAACAAAAATTTTCTCAAAAATTAAAATAAAAACAAATTAATGATAATCAAAAGAATATTATTTTTTATAAATATCAAGTAGTGAATAATGAGAATCCTTAAATGTTGTGTACGTAAAGGTGTAATATGAATAAATTTAGCGTGTTATAATATCAAAAATTGAAAGATGTGCAAACTTGTCTAATCTATTAAAAAGAAAAAGATCTAACGTCTAGGTAAATAATTGGACATACATCTTATGATGAGTATCAATTAAAGAAATACATTAAAAAAAATAAAAATATAACACAAGAATCAATAGGGATCCGTCAAAGGGGATAATAATCAGATATTCGGATTCAACTATATCTGTCAAGTATTTATTCCAAAGTTAGACAAATAAATAGATTTATTCAAAACAAACCTTAAAATGTACAAAATTCCAAAGTATCAATAGGGATGTATTTTTTTTTCAAAATTTAAAAAATTACATATGGATCGGACAAAGATTTGAACATTAAAAGAAATTTGAATATAAAAATGGAATTCAAATGATAAAGGCAAAAAGATATACTCTTAACATGCAATGTAAATCATCTATGTTTCTAATACGAATAAGTTTGTAACAAGTGTATTTTGTGAATAAATTTCAATTTTTTTACAACTGAGACGCTATCTATTTAATTCATAGAATTAATGATAAAATTAGTCACTAAAAAATAGTTTGTTCGTTGAATTTATTTTCAAAATTTTTTTAATTAAATTAGTCCATAAAAAATTTAAAATTAATCGCATTTCTCCTTTCGATAATGCATTAATATTCTCCGTTAACAATTACCAATGACATCAAGAGTATCTTCTCAACCCCCATAAAGTGTTGATCTCCTTTCACCATTTTTGAATTGTTCATCGTGATGAAAAAACAATTATTTTCTGCATTTTTTTTTAACAAATGAGCTCAACACTCAAGTGGAGTAAAGAAAGACAAAAAACAGCAAAAAGGACAAAATAATTTCGATGTCATCTCCAGCATAGCCATCAACAACATGAATTATTTACCACACCACTTTGCAGCACATGAAAATGTTTGAGCCCCACACAATCTACAACTCTTGTTGTCTTGCTTTAAAATATGATATCATTCTGTCGTAACCAAATGTTCCATATAGTTGAGAAGAACCCAACTAGCCAAAATTTGCGCCTCTCTTTTCTCATTGGCATTGATCTCCAACTCTTAAAGTGTTATTTCAAAGTACCGCGTGTAGTCTATACCTGTCCAAATTCCGAGATTCATGCACACCACACCTGGCAAGAGTACTCACAAGTAACAAATAAGTGTTGTATATTTTCAACATCTTTCTTGCACAACACGCACATATTATCATTCTGTGATAAGATTCCCAGTTTATTTAGCCGATCCTTTGTATTGACCCGGTCTACCAAAACAAACCAAGTGAACAACTCGACTCAAGGTGGAACTAAACCTCTCCAAATTTTCTTTGTGAATCTGAACCTCAGAAGCTCCTCATCCAAAGTCTCTTCCTGCAAAACCTGCACAAATGAGTTAGTCGAATAAACGCATTCCTTGTTAAATTTTCACACCACTCTATCTTGCACTTCTACTATCAATTTAACATATTGCAAGACATGAAGCATCTGGTCCATGGTATCTATCTCCCATTGATGTAGTTCCCTCCTCCATTGGAAGTGCCAAACCCACTCTATCCCATCCCAGAACCCACAATCCCCAATTACTAATCCTTTTTGCATTTAATATGGATATCCAAATATTTTTCATAGGACTCGTAAAAAAAAATACACAAATCACGAGACAATATGAATCATAATAATTTTACAATCAATTCTGCTAGATAACTAATTAGGGGGTGAAGCTAATAAGTGAAAAAAAAGCCCATTTACAAAAAAAAAAACTACCTCAACTCCAGAGTCACCTTAATTTCACTTTCAATCCCATTCACAGTAAAATAAAAAACCACAAAAAACAAAAATAAACATCTAAAACATTAAAAAAAAGATCTAAAATTATTGTAAAAGATTATCCAAAACTCTTTCACTTATGAGAAAGGAAAACACTCCTTTTTAGATATAGAAACATCCAAAATCTAATAAAAGAGATATCCAAAATAATTTTAAAAAATAAAAAACATAATAAAATGAGACATCTAAAATTGTTGGAAAAAGAACATCGGAAAAACTAAGAAAAGAAATATCTAAAGCTATTTAAAAAAATCATTCAAATCCTAAAAAAAGGAAGATCAAAATTAAAACAAAAGAAAAAATACATTCAAAACATATAACAAAAAAAAAACAACCACAAAAAATAAAAATAAACATCCGAAACTGTAACAAAAAGAAACATCCAAAATCATTGTAAAAAAAAATTATCGAAAATTTTTTCAATTATAGTAAAAAAGAACGCATCACTTTCGAATATAGAAACATCCAAAACCTAACAAAAGAGAGATATCCAAAAGTGTTTAAAAAAAATTCAAAACTTAACAAAACAAGACATCTAAAATTATTGAAAAAGAGCATCCGAGAACTAAAAAAAGAAACATCTAAAACTATTAAAAAAATTATCTAAAACCTAAAAAGAAGAAACATCCAGAATATAAGAATAACAAACATCCAAAACATATAATAAAAACACATCCAAATCTAGGAGAAAGAAACATCTAAAACTTATAAAAAGAATCATTCAAAATTTAGAAGAAAGTTCGCGGGTAGCAAGTGTGATGTCGAGGCCTCTTGCTAAGAGTCTTTTGATGAACCTGGGATTGGGTTGATGTTGTTGTGTGCTAAAAACGCCACCAACAGAACATGAAGCTCTTTTTTGTCGTTGAAACCATGGTTTCACAAACAGAAACTAACATAGGGATGGAGATATTATTAGAGCGTTATTGGATTTTTTTTCTATGAATCTTGATTAGTGAATATGCAGGATGACAAATTGCAAGGGACAGCGTTGCGGCACGAGAAATTGTAGGGGGTGCACATCACGAGATGAGAAATTGTAGGGTAAAGTGTGCGCATCACGAGATGAGGTGTTGCATGGAGAGGCGCAGCGTCACGGCGATCAGGGTCGAAGGGGAGGGGCGTGGCGCCGCGGAGAGAAGAGTTGGGAAGAGAATGCAGCAGCGTACGAGCTGCAATGGACCTTGAGGGCTCTCGGGAGGAATTGCAAAGAGAGGTAACTGCATCGCAGGGGAGAGCAATTGGAGGGGGAGGTCACAACAGGGGTTGAGATTTGATGACGCGTGTTTCTAAACCTAATCCTAATTTTTGGGAATTTCAAAATACAATTTTTTAAAAATTTTTGAAAAGTTGTTCATGTTGGTTATACATAGAGTTAGTTACCTATACTTTCTCTTTTACCAAAGAAATTTCTACATTAAATGTTAAAATTTTTTACATACATATAAAATCCGTATGAATCACTGATGCGCATTTAGACGATATTTATATAGATTATTATTTTTGTCCCAAATAAATCTGAGTGAAATATTTTGGATTATTTTAGAGGGAAATTAAAACTAATATAGCAAAAAATTTGAGGCTAATTATTCACAAATTTATAATAGAATTAACATTTTTCAAAACGAGTCTCAAATAAGTGTGAAGTTATTATGCACGTTCAAATGAAATACAAACGAATTCTAATTTTTGTCTTAAACTCGTTACTAATTTGTTTAAAATTTTGTGTGCCATAAAAAAAATGTTTGACAAGAAATTTTGGACCCAATTTAGCTGAGTTTGAATCTATTTTTTTATAACCTACACCGTAATCCGTTAAAAAAGTTATTTTAAACAACAAATATATTTATTTAGTACTTAATTCAATGGCTAATTTTTTTATAAATTAAATTGATATGATTAGACAATAATAAATTAAATTCACTTTTCGACAAAATTTTTTTTTCATAATTATTCCTGACAACATTCTAGACTTTGTTTTTTTCCTTAAATACTCTTAATTCTAAATAATAATTTTTTCCATAATTCTACCCTTACTTTTTTTCCATAATAATGAAAATCTGAATCCCTTTTGACTTTATAATTAACGCGGTCATGTATCTAGTTACAATTCTATTAGGTATAATGCAATTTGTTTGAGATGCAATGGATGTATAAATATCCTTCTTTGCAGTGCAAAATCCATATGATTCTTTACTACTCATTGTAGATATATTTATTCCATATGGTAGAAATATTCTTAAAAGATTTTTTCTTGTTAAAATTACATCCTAAAAGATCAAACTAACAAAAACTTTTTCAAAAGTTTAAAATCAGAACAAATTAAAGATAATCAAAGAATATTATTTTTTATAAATATCAAATAGCGAATAATGAAAATCCTTAAATTTTGTATATGTAAATGTGTAATATGAATAAATTTAACATATTATAATATCTAAAATTGAAAGATGTACATACATCTTATGACGAGTATCAATTAAAGAAATACATTAAAAAAATAAAAATAATAAGATATTCGGATTCAACTATATCTGTCAAGTATTTATTCCAAAGTTAGACAAAGAAATAGATTTATTCAAAACAAACCTTAAACTGTACAAAATTCCAAAGTATTAATAAAAATGTTTTTTTTTCTTTTTT
Organism: Arachis hypogaea; assembly: GCF_003086295.3. Taxonomy (NCBI): domain Eukaryota; kingdom Viridiplantae; phylum Streptophyta; class Magnoliopsida; order Fabales; family Fabaceae; genus Arachis; species Arachis hypogaea. The sequence goes on along the minus strand of NC_092049.1, from coordinate 131,837,147 downwards.
TCAAAATTTAAAAAATTACATATGGATCGGACAAAGATTTGAACATTAAAAGAAATTTGCATATAAAAATGGAATTCAAATGATAAGGGCAAAAAGATATACTCTTAACATGCAATGTAACTCAACTATGTTTCTAAAACGAATAAGTTTGTAACAAGTGTATTTTGTGAATAAATTTCAAACTTTTACAATTGACACGCTATCTATTTAATTTATAGAATTAATGGTAAAATTAGTCACTAAAGATAGTTTGTTCGTCGAATTTATTCTCGAATTTTTCCAATTAAATTAGCCCATAAAAAATTAAAATTAATCGCATTTCTCCTTTCGTTAATGGATTAATATTCCACGTTAACCATTACTAATGACATCAGGAGTATTTCTTCAACCCTCATAAATTGTTGATCTCCTTTCATCATTTTTGAATTTTTCATCATGATGAAAAACAATTATTTTCTGCATTTGCTATGGATCTCCAAGTATTTTTCATAGGACAGGTAAAAAAATACACAAATCAGGAGACAATATGAATCATAATAATTTTACCAACAATTTTGCTAGATAACTAATTAGTGGTGCATCCAACAATTGAAAAAAATCCACTTACGAAAAAAAATAATACCTCAACGCCAGAGTCACCTTAATTTCACTTTCAATCCCATTCTTAGTAAAATAAACAATCACAAAAAACAAAAATAAACATCCCGAAACATAACAGAAAAAACATCTAAAATCATTGTAAAAGATTATCCAAAATTCTTTCACTTATGGTAAAGAAGAATGCATCCCTTTCGGATATTAAAACATCCAAAACCTAACAAAAAAGACATCCAAAATAATTTTAAAAAATTCAAAACCTTATAAAATGAGACATCTAAAGTTATTGAAAAAAGAATATCTAAAAACTAAGAAAAGAAACCTCTAAAACCATTCAAAAAAAAGCATTCAAAACCTAAAAAAAAGAAACATCAAACTTAAAACAAAAGAAAAAATACATTGAAAACATATAACAAAAAAATAGCAACCACAAACAATAAAAAGAAACACACTACAAAGTTTTTGTTTATTTGTGGCAGTTTTTTTTCTTATTTGTGGAGGTTTATAACCCCCACCAAATGGTTCGTGGGGGTTTCCAAAACCCTCAAAATTTGAGGTGCCACAAGGTCTTTTGTGGAGGTTTTGTGTGTGTTTAGTGGAGGTTTTATATTAGACTTTTGTGACAATTTTAAATCATTTTTGTGGCAGTTTAAAACCCCCATAAATTAATTTTTTAATTTAAAAAAATTAACTATTTTGTGAGATTTTCAACCCTCCACAAACTCTGTAATTATTTATTTATTTTTAATTTCAAATCATTCATTAATGTCATCTCATTTACATACTCTCAAATTAAAAATTTATTTTTTAATATCAAAATTTAAAAACTAAATTTTTTATAACATAATTCCTCAATATAAGACATAACTCTATATAAAAAATTCTCAATATCAATAGTTCTTGCCAAGACAGACATCTACAATAAAAGGAAAATGAACAACTATAACTATAACAGAGTACGTATTGCTTTATATTGAACAAAACTCCATAGCCAATATACAATAGTTTCCAAAATACTAAATTATACATGCCATCACATAAGCCAGATGCAGTAAAAAAAATAGCAATACATGAAGAAACAAGTTACTTGTTTAATGCAAAAAAAAATTACACAACCCAAAATGCACAGGAATTAGGAAACTACAAAAAAGATTCATGAATTTTAATAGACACCTGTATTCTGCATAAGAGCAGCTATATAAGTCGTTTTACCTCCAAGTGCTGCCCTGCATAGAGTATAAACTGGCATCAGAATTATCACATAAGTATTGCAAGCAAAGTGGTTTATGCATTGCTATTGAAATCAAGAAGTACTTATATTCAGGCTTTCAAGTGTATCATTTTTTAAGAATCTATTTGAAAATACAATCATTTTACATGTTCACCATTAATCAGCCACCGCATATAGAAACATGTATTTGGCATCTCATAAAAAAATATTATACTACTATAAACAAGTTCGATTATTCGTCTATTATAGATATGATTATTCAACTATGACAGGTTTGTTTTTTCTAGTAGCTGATTATTCAAATGGAAAAATGTGTAAATCAATATGTATAAATATAGCTATAAATAAATCACTTAATCTTGTAATTTAGCTATTAAAAGTGGCACATGGCAATTTTAAGGCATCCATAAGAATTTTTCTGGTCCTAGTTGCTCACACTAAAGACATAATATAGCTATAGGACCAAAACAGATAAGAGTCATCTTCAATTCTTTATACTGAGAGATAACAACAATGAGGATCCAAAACAAAGTCAATAATTGAGGCAAAGATATATCATTGCAACACAGATATGCTTTCAATTGTACAATTTAAATTTAGAAATGTACGGCATTACCAAAATTTTTTTTGTTTCCTCCATTTTGTCTGTGACATAATGTAAATAGAGTGAAAATTTGAGCTAATATAAGTTTTCTATACTTGGAGATAGATGTTTATCATGTGTATATAAGTTTAGTAAACTAAACGCAAAAAGGGAAAATGGTAATAGGAAAACTATGCACCATGTAGAAACCAGCCATATACTCCGGAGTGGCACCAATTGGCACTTGAGAATCATATACAACAAGTCCAACCTATCACAAATTTAGATTGTTACTTGTATTTTCTTCACCAAAAGAGGAATACGAGAAACAATAAGTCATAAATTAAAACATGAATTCATACCTTTGACCACTTGCTTAAAGGATCTAGATTTACTCCTCTATTTATTAAACATCTGCCAAATCCCATCTGCGTGTCTGATTGTACAGAGGAGCACAAAAAATACATAAACTCAATCAATAAGAAACATGGATAATTCAATAATAACATTTAAACATTGAACATTAGGAGTGAATATGTTACCTTCAAAGTGTTAGTCCTTAGACAAACGGGCCTGGGCTTTTCAAAGGCTTCAATTAGTTCCATAAGTTCAATTCACAAAATCCACAGACAAGGTGCAGAAATAGCAATATAGAATCATTGAAATCATAGAAGCAAGTGAGAAAGTATTCGTATGAAGCTGAACTAGGCACAAATTGAACTTAATAGAGATCTCAAATTCAATTCTTCTCTCCCACAAACACGGAGATTGTCTGAACACATTCTCAACGGAAGTGAGTGAGAAAATTTAAGTCCCGAACTAAACAAGAACAATTAGGAAGAAATTCTCACCAAATGACTTGGAACGACATGAGAATCAGTTCCACGAGATCTGTAAGACCCGGTTAATTAACGGCTAATTAACCCATAAAATGAGAATTTATTCTAGAAAGCCAAAAATGTTATTTTTATGGCTAAATGTGATAGAGGAGATTGAGACGAGAATTTCGGTACCAATTTTATAGAAAACAGACTAAGATTGGACCGAACGGGCCAAACCGGGCCAACTGGACCCAAAGTGGGCCCTTGACCCAACTAAACTAAACCAAAACCCTAGTTTTCAGCACTCTCTCTCCTCACAACACACTCAAACACGCTGAAATGGTGGAGAGGAAGGGAAGGACACTCTCTCAACTTCTTTCTCTCACTTGATCTTCAAACCACCATAAGTTTTGATCTAGAGCTCTGATTGCCGCACCGTTTGCTGCCACGCGTTCACCGCGGAGAGCTCTACAAAACCCATACAATTAATCTTGAGATAAGCCACGTTTTACTGTTCGAAATTCCAGCCCTTGATTTCGAGTTTCATGAGCAAAAATGTTGAGATTTTGGGTTCTTTGATGTTATAGGACCCAACTCTCTTGAAGGAGAAGGTTAATCTTGTTTCCTTGGACCTTGGGTATGGTAAGATTCTCAACCCTAGTGTAATTTGTTGTTCTATGAGGTTTGGGTATTGAGATGTTGTGTATGGGTATGATGATTGTGGCTTAGGTTGTGTATATGTGAATATTGGAGCTTGATTGGTGATTTTGGAAATCTTGGAAGAGGGTTTTGTGTGACAAAATCTGTTCTTGGAGGTGTTGAGACCTTGAGAGCTTGAGGAAAAGTGGTTTGGAAGTGCTCCAGTTGAGCTTGGGAAATCGGCTAAGGTATGGTTTCGGTTTTCCGTATCTAATATGTAATGTGGTAGGAAATACTTAGGCTAGAGGCCCTAAGATAGGCATTGAATTGTTGGTGTTGTTGAATGGTTGAGATATATGATGTGTTCATATATGTGATTATGAATATTGATGCCTTGATTGTGTGATATATGAGAAATGCATGTTGTGATATATGCTTGATGGATGATTGAGGTTGAATTGATGGGTGGTACCATGTTGATGGTGAGTATGATGTTGATCATGTATAATGATGGTTGATTTGGAAATTGATATTATTGGAAATTGGGATGAGAAGGATGTATGACATGATATTGTGTTTGTCCTTTAGCCATTTGATTGAGAAGTGTTAAAATGGTTGGATGTGGTTTTGGAAATTTTGGTAAAGTGTCAATGTGTGAGTTGAGGATGGCTTGTTGTTGATTTTGGTACATTTTGAATGATTTCAAAGAAAAGGGTTGAAATTGGCATGTTTTGATTGATTTTGAAAAGAGTTGAAAGTGGCTTGTTTTGAAAATGGCACTTTGTGGTTTTGTATGAAAACATGGTTTTTGGGCATACTTTGATGGGACATAACCTGGACTACGGATCTCTGATTTGTGCCAAATCTGTTTAGAAATGATTTAAAATGAGAGAGTTATGACCATCGGAAGATTGGGGGTTGAATCTGTGAATTCTGCAGCTTTTAACTTAGAAAATTTTTAGCAGAATAACCCTCCGCGCGTAGGCGCACTTGGCGCGTGCGCGCCATTCTTCCAGGAAGCACCATCCACGCGTGCGCGTGGTGTGCGCGGGCGCGTCGATGCGCTGCGCCATATGCCCAGCTATTTTCCAGAAAGTTGTGCTAGAATTGTGCCAGTTTTGTGCCTGGGCGCAAGAGCACCCACGCGTACGCGTGGCTGACGCTTGCGCGCCGTTTGGATATTTTTCAACCTGCGCGTTCACGCATATGACGCTTGCGCGTCGATGAGTTTTTGGCCATCCGCGCGTGCGCGTGGAGTGCGCCTATGCGTGGCCCTGTTTTCATCCCAAAGTTGATTTTTGAGTTTTAAAAGCCAAATTTCATACTTCTAAGCCTCCGATCTCACCACTTATATCTTAAATCATTGTGATATGCCTAGCATGAGGAAAAAGGGCTAGTGAATGTGGTAACTTGCGAGTGAAGCAAGGGGAAAAATGAATGATCATTGAGGATCAAAGATGAAAATGTGAGATGCGGAGAATGGCGGTGGAAGTGCTTGTTATGCCATGGGCCGAAAGGCCATAATTGTTAATGAATTGGCTGGTTATGGATTTAACCGTGAGCCGGATGGCTAGATTATTGCCGTGTTACGGCGGAGCCATGTTTATGGCCAAGTATAAATGCATATATGCTGTTGATTGAATTGTGAATGTTTGCACTTCCACCATTGGAGATGAGGGTTTCCCTGGGTAGTAGCAATGGCTAGCCACCATGTGCTCCAGGTTGAGACTCGAAGCTCTATTAACCCAATGTCGTAAGTGTGGCCGGGCACTGTGAAAGGCCCGGATGAGCTCGCCCCCATAAATATTCACCAGTGATGGTGATGGATAAATATTCACCAGTGAGGGTGATGGATATGGATCATGATTATGATCAAGTTTATGATGAGTATAACTCGAGTTGGGGATGCACGACAGAGGGACAGTCCAATGGTTAGCTACCAGGACTTGTCGGGTTGGCTCTATAACCGACATATGATATCATCAGCCACTAGGGACAGGCATGCATCATAAGCATACTACATGAATTGTTTGAGATTGCCTATTGACTGCATATTACTTGCTAATTGCCTAAATGCCTTATCTGTTCCTATTTGTAAATCTCTTGTCTGATATAACTGTGTTTGCTATATTATACTCCTGCTGGTGGTTGGGAGGTCTGAAGGAATTGGAAAGGGAAGTATTAGTTAGACTGAAGGATCTTTAGTCAGTTGCCACTTATGGTTTAGCTTGTTTATAAGCTTTGATATTACATGGAGGAAGTTCTAGGATTGCCTTCGGCTTTCCTCTATTATTATGTATTATATATGTGGAAGTTGTTACCGTACTGGGGACCTCTGGTTCTCACCGGATTTTGTGGTTTTCAGATGCAGGACACGAGGCTTCTCGTTAAGACATGCTGGAGACTTCTGGATTTAGCGAAGATCCTTTGTTGTCGGGACTCTGTTTTGGGTTATATATCTTGTTTAGATACTTTTATCTCCATTAAATAATACAAACTGTGATGACTCCTCTTATAGGAGGTTTTGGAGAATAGGTTTCTGTATTTGTGTCCTTTTGGGTTTTCCTTGGGGTTTTCCTTATTTTATTATATGTATATATTGCTATGCTCGGACCGGTTATCTTCGCAGCCGGATTTTGAGTCTTGATATTCCCGTTTTTGACACTCCTTATATATATGATCTTGCGTTAGCTTATTCTTTGCTCGTTATGTTATCGATCGGAGTGTTGCGCGTTCGAGTTACGGTTTTTGTTTACCCCTTTTTTTGCAAAGGCTCCTAGTTATAATCAATCATTCATACTACTATTCGTACTAGATTTTTGTTTTAGAGGTCGTAATACCTTGCCATCTCTGAATTATGACTTAAGCATAAGACTTTGTATGGTAGGGTGTTACAAGATCTGATAGCTCCGAACGCAGCTTCAATTGAAGCTTCCAGAGACTCCCGCTCGCTCGCCTTCTAGATTTCCTCAGCTAGTGCCACTGCATCCGTGCCAAAACCGCGCTCTGAGTTATAGATGTCCTCCTCTTGTTCGTTGCCTTCATCATCCTTGTTCAGATTGAGCTGCTCTAAGTTTGTCACTGCTGATGAAACACCATCTTCAGCTGAAAAGATGATGCAGCATATATTTAATATGGTAAAGAACTAAAGATTTCCAAAGAACTAAACAATTGCATCAGGGAGGGAATACACATGAACTATACTATCCTCATGTGTATTCCACCATTAGTGTATCATAAGTAGTGAAATACACACAACATGAGGATGACATCAGATTGACTTGCCAGAGGGAAAACACAAAATCTCTCTTTATCATTTCTTTCCATCAATGAAGTATTAAGTCCTTTTTTTTAAAGTAGCAGCCAAATCTCAACAACTAAGGTTCTTTTTCTTAAACAAGCATCAAAGTTCTTGTGAGCACGATCAAGGCCAAGTAAGTAAGGCCATGCAAGAAAGAAGCACAATTGAATATACCTCATCAACAGAATGAATGTTACGCTGGTCAGCAGTATACATCAGAACATCCTGTTAAAAGATAAAAAAGGATAAAATAAATTAAAAAGCGAAACATTTCCTCTTACATTGAATCATTTCAATAATGAAATTTTGAGAAACCACTCTCCTTATTTAGCAGTAGAAACCATTTGACCAGAAAAGAAAAACAAAAGTGGTAGTAGTGAAAGAGTATAATTTCACTCCAGCCATCGGCATAATTGACATTGGCTGGCCATCCTGGAAAGGATAAAGTCCACCATTGAAATCCTTGCCATAATTATTTAAATAGCACACCACCTTTGATGAACCAAAATTGTCAGCAACAGTATTAAATAAAATTCAATAAAAGAGAAAAGTAATGGAAAGTGGAATCCTGACTGCAAAGTGCCGCTGTATGAGGTAGGGTCTGTTATCATCACTATGCCACCTAATGCTTGCACCTCTGCTCCAGCTCCTGACAATGGAATAAATTAAGGGAAGGGAAGGGAAGAAGTGAATAAGAGAATCTGAAAAAGGAACCTAACCTTGCATTCTTCAGGGGATAGGATAAGCAGAATGAGATCCTTATGGAAGAGATGAGATGAGATGAGATGAGATGAGATGAATGATCAAGATACCTTTTTAGTTAGACCATGAGCTGACATAACATCATAGAGCTTGTGCATAAGCATTTCTTCTTCGACTTATTAATTATAACTCCATAACTTAATGATGAATTAGTGTTGATGAATTAATTACAAACATATCACACAGAAAAATAAATCATTATTCGAAAATTCATTGATACATGCCACCAGAAATCAGTATCACAATCTCAATAGATACCAGAAAGTACTTTCTCTTTTACAAACATCACATTTGTTATTTGTTACTGAAAAATGCATCAAACTAGGACTATCTAAATGAAGAATGTAATTTCTATTTCAAATAGAATAGCTAAAATAGTAAAAAAGCACAAATTAAGTTAGAGACAGGAAAATTCAGGGGTAGTGCCAAGCAAAGAACCTGAAGTTTTTGCGATTCATGGAGCATTGATCTGTAGGCTTCCATAAGGATCTTATTCTGCTTATCCATATATGCCTATTTCAACATAAAAATCAGAATCAAACCAGGATAAGAAAAAATATCAACACTAATTGTATCGCTATCAAGTTACTAAATAATCGCAAAAGTAACAAGCCAAGTCCGAACTCAGAGAAGCAACCAATCAAACTAAATTAATGTAGAGGAAATCACAAAATTAACAAAAAAGAAGCTTCCATATGAATGCACAAAAGAACGCAGAAGGAGATCTCAAAAGTTACCGTTTCGTGATCTCAGGAGACGCGCCGAAGGAATAGCTCCTCCTTCGACAATCACGTTCACCACTACCTCTGCAAGACACAACCACCGAAGGATTTGCACCAAGAGGAAGAGGAACGGAGGATTTACCGTTTTTGGCAAGATCGGCGAGCGCGTGAGTGGCGCGCTTGGCGGCGGCTCGATCTGACTCCTTCCATGGAAACCTGCTCCTGGACCTCGGCAAGAATGGCATCGCGGGCGTCGCCGGTTACTCTCCCTCTGATCTCAGACGCTACGGCGAGTTTGATGGTGATAATGGCGACTGCGGCGGCGAGTAGATCTGCTAGGGTTTCATTTTCACTCTTCTTCCTCTTCGATTTTTTTTTCAAGTTTTAGTTTGGAGTTAATTTGGGTTTAATCAGAGCAGGTTAGGGAATTGGATATTGGTTTAGAAAATTGGGCTTAGAAATTTAAACTAGTTTTAATTAATGGGGGTTTTATATTTTGCCAAAAATAAAATATGTTATGGAGGTTTTTTAAAACTTCCACAAAAAAATTCCCATAAACAAGTAGAAATCTTGTAGTGACATTCGAAACTGTAAGAAAAAGAAACATCCAAAATCATTGTAAAAGATTATCGAAAACTTTTTCAATTATAGTAAAAAAGCATGCATCACTTTCGAATATAGAAATATCCAAAACTTAACAAAAGAGAGATATCCAAAAGCATTTAAGAAAATTCAAAACCTAACAAAACAAGACATCCAAAATTATTGAAGAAAGAGCATCCCGGAACTAAGAAAAGAAACATCTAAAATGTAATACCCTACCACACTGAGCAAAGCAGAGGTGGCAAGATATTATGACCTTTAAAAGAAAAGGATATGTACATAAATATAGTGGATGAAATCATATCAAGGAGTCTTGAAGAATAAGCTAAACAAAAACAATAAACAGAGAATCATGTCACACTCGCATGGTTATTCGTAGAACGGACAAGTAAGATCAAAAGAAAACTGAAAATATATGTATATACCAGAGTTCCAAAACTCAGATAGCAAGCTCCAGACTCGACCTGCGAAGCTAAGGCCGGCCAGAGTATATAATTATATATATTTATATACAACCCAAAATAAAACTCAAACTACAAAATAAATACCTGTATCTCCAAGTCAACCTCTATGAGGGACAAACACAAAATGTACATGCAGAAATTCTATAAACATATATATATAGATTAAAACAAAATATGACAGCTCAAAAGATAGTTCTTCGCTTGTAAGGAGGTTCTCCAGATGCTCAACGAGGTGTCTCTCGACCTGCATCTGAAAAATAACAAAATATATATGGAATGAGAACCGGAGGTTCTCAGCATGGTAAAGGTGCCCGCATAGTTAATATAAAAGGTCCCGGGAGAGCCAGAGGCATTCCTAGAACTTCGACACTCATATTTCAGCTTAAGGATTCAACTAAACCAAAAATTAGGTAAGTTATCTAAGGTATTAAAGTTCTAAATCTAACTTTAACTTAACACTTCACTTTCTGACTCCTCCAATCCTCCGAGACACTGGTGGAACAACCCCCCTCACACCTCCGTCAAGAGGGATTTCTCAGAAAACATACACATACAATTCAAGCAAGGAAAACACAGATAGAGAAGCATTTACAGCAAGTAGAACAAGTAGCAGATAAGCAGAAGTAAACAGTTAAGCAAACTAAAACAATGCACTCTCAAACAAATCAAACAAATGCATATGATGTATGTATGTCCTATGGCTGATGAGTCTCATATGTCGGTTATACAGCTAACCCGACATGTCCTGGTAGTTAACCATTGGACAGTCTGTAAGGTCCTACATCGGTTGGAGAGGGGAACGAAGCATTCCTTATAAGGGAGTGGATACCTCTCCCTAGCATGACGTGTTTTGACGAGTGAGTGTGGAGGGCTTCGGCTATCATCCCTATCGTCAAAGGCAAAACCGTGAGGCCTTGTGTGCCAAAGCGGACAATATCGTGCTAGCGGGTGGTCTGGGCTGTTACAATATGGTATCAGAGCGGTCTTTCCTGTAGAGCCTTGGGAATGGACTGATTATGCTTCAATTGCATACTCTGAAAGTTTGTCATGTAGTAGGTCTTGTTTGAATAACGAGAATTAGAGCTTTATGTACATGACGGTCTATTGATTAATGCCATTAGTCTTGCATTGCATAATTCCTGGTATTAAGTTTGGCCGGCTTAACACTAGTGAATTATGTATATGGAAGCACCAATGGGTTATCATAAACAATATGCGAGTCATAGGTAATGCGAATCGCGGGTTTTGGGAACATTAGGAGTTAATTCTTGAGATTACTCGGTTAGGTGTCTTGAACTTTGCGAATATCACGCATCTTATTCCTGCTTGGTATGCTCGAAGGTTCTTGTCTGCGATACTTTTTTTGGAAAGTGAACAGATTATCTTTCAATCCTACTCTCTTGTTCACGTACGCTCTTGTTTGATCCTAACTGCATATGCCTGTTTAAAACCCTTGGTGTATTTACCTTCTTTATTTAGGCACTTCCTTTTGAATCATGTATTTTTTGATATACATTTGAATCTGTTTTGATGCAGGACACCTTTTTAAGTTCATAATTCGAGTCCTTTGTAAATAAATTGTAATTTAGTTTTTCTTTTATTTGATGATAATTACAGCCATTCTTTAAATCTTAACAAAACCGTTTCTGATTTGAAATATACAACCGCTTTTAATTTGATATGTACTTCTTTATATAAATGTTGAAAGTTTCTTATACAATTTAAAACTAGTTGTTTCCAATACCTCGCCTGTTTCTTCACTGATTTATGGAAATGTATATATACTTTAAATACAATTTGATTTTCTAACAATTTTATTACAGTTGTTACGAATATCCTTATTTGAGTATATATTTAAATATTTTTCAAAGAAAGATTTTTGTCTCTTTCCAGTTGGTTTTGTTTGGTAAGCTTCACTTAATTTATTTTTATTCGAATTTGGTTTAGCATACTATATTTTTTATGCTATTGTTGTTCTTACAAAAAAAAATGTTGGATTCATGTCTTTATTCTTATGAGTGAACCAATTTCTTTCTTAAACTCTTTATTTTTGTGGATGTCATATTTAATTCTGTTTTTAACTATTTTATTTTTTTTAACGTCATCATTAGTCTTAGTTTTCCATTTCTTGTGAATCTCATTCTCATCCGAGTCAACTTTAATTCGTTTCCATCTAATGCACCATTTGTCCTTTTATTTGTCTTTCTTTAGTCAAAGGTTCTTTCTTGAGAATTTTCTATTGATTGAGTTGTCTTCCTGGCGCGTTTTGTATTCCTTTAGACCAATTGGAAACTCATTTGATAATCCATACCCAGTGAGTTCTTGTTTGAATTCCCTTAATTTAAAGATCCTTTCTTTCATAGGCTGATTTCGTTTTAAGCACATCGTGACCTTCTTAAATGATACTTGCGAGGTGGTTATTTCAAGTATACTTTCAGAATTTTGTTTTGAACCATTTTTGAAAGGGTTTTGAATTCTTTTGAAGAAATTTAAGTTTTGAACCAACTTTTTAAGTTGTTAAGTTTCTTCTTAAACTTTTTGTTTCTATGAGTGACATGCTTTATGAATCCTAATTGAAATCCTTTAATTTAAGTCTCTTTCTTCAAAATGAGTTAGTTTCTTTTTAGCACATAATAATATTATTGAACATCCTTATAAAGTTGTGACTTCAAGTATATTATTGAAGTTTTGATTTAAACCTTTTTAAACAAGTTTCGATTTATTTTTATGCAAAGTTGTCCCTGACTAGAATTACTTTACTTGAGCAGTGCCTCTCTTTGGTGTGATTTGAACTTGTTTTGGGGCGATACATCTATTGAAGTTTTAATAAAATCACTTTCAATTTAGCTTACACTCCTTTACCTTATACTCTGAAAATTTCTATGTGATTTAAACCTGTTTGATTGTAATGCATCATCTTTTCTTTTATGAGTAAAACTTTATCTCAGATTTTTTTTCCAACAAGATTATAGTTTTCATACATGCTTAAAAAAGAAGAGAAAATACAATTTTGCTCTTAGTCAAATTAATCTTTCCATTTATGTAAGACCCGGTTAATTAATGGTTAATTAACCCATAAATGAGAATTTATTCTAGAAAGCCAAAAATGTTATTTTTATGGCTAAATGTGATAGAGGAAATTGAGACGAGAATTTCGGTACCAATTTTATAGAAATCGGACCAAGATTGGACCGAACGGGCCAAACCGGACCAACCGGACCCAAAGTGGGCCCTTGGCCCAACATAACTAAACCAAAACCCTAGTTTTCAGCACTCTCTCTCCTCACACAACACCAAAACACGCTGAAAATTGAGATGGAAGGGGGAAGAACACTCTCTCAACTTCCTTCTCTCACTTGATCTTCAAACCACCATAACTTTTGATCTAGAGCTCCGATTGCCGCTCCGTTTGCGGCCACGCGTTCACCGCGGAGAGCTCTACAAAACCCATACAATCAATCTTGAGGTAATCCACGTTTTACTGTTCGAAATTCCAGCCCTTGATTTCGAGTTTCATGAGCAAAAATGTTGAGATTTTGGGTTCTTTGATGTTATAGGACCCAACTCTCTTGAAGGAGAAGGTTAATCTTGTCTCCTTGGACCTTGGGTGTGGTAAGATTCTCAACCCTAGTATAATTTGTTGTTCTATGATGTTTGGGTATTGAGATGTTGTGTATGGGTATGATGATTGTGGCTTAGGTTGTGTATATGTGAATATTGGAGCTTGATTGGTGATTTTGGAAAGCTTGGAAGAGGGTTTTGTGTGATAAAATCTGTTCTTGGAGGTGTTGATACCTTGAGAGCTTGTGGACAAGTGGTTTGGAAGTGCTCCGGTTGAGCTTGAGAAATCGGCTAAGGTATGGTTTTGGTTTCCCGTATCTAATATGTAATGTGGTAGGAAATACTTAGGCTAGAGGCCCTAAGATAGGCATTGAATTGTTGGTGTTGTTGAATGGTTGAAATATATGATGTGTTCATATATGTGATTATGAATATTGATGCCTTGATTGTGTGAAATATGAGAAATGCATGTTGTGATATATGCTTGATGGATGATTGAGGTTGAATTGATGGGTGGTACCATGTTGATGGTGAGTATGATATTGATTATGTATAATGATGGTTAATTGGAAATGGTATTATTGGAAATTGGGATGAGGAAGGATGTATGACATGATATTGTGTTTGTCCTTTAGCCATTTGATTGAGAAGTGTTAAAATGGTTGGATGTGGTTTTGGAAACCTTGGTAAAGTGTCAATGTGTGAGTTGAGGATGGCTTGTTGTTGATTTTGGTACATTTTGAATGATTTCAAAGAGAAGGGTTGAAATTGGCATGTTTGATTGATTTTGAAAAGAGTTGAAAGTGGCTTGTTTTGAAAATGGCACCTTGTGGTTTTGTATGAAAACATGGTTTTTAGGCATACTTTGACGGGACATAACTTGGACTACGGATCTCTGATTTGTGCCAAATCTGTTTAGAAATGAAATTGGATCCGGGATGTCCATGCCGTTCGAAGAACGGGTGAAAAACGATTTAAAATGAGGAAGTTATGTCCGTCGGAAGATTGGGGTTTGAATCTGTAAATTCTGCAGCTTTTAACTTAGAAAATTTTTAGCAGAATGACCCCTCGCGCGTAGGCGCACTTGGTGCGTACGCGCCGTTCTTCGAGAAAGCGCCATCCACGCGTGCGCGTACGCGTGGACCTGTTTTCATCCCAAAGTTGATTTTTGAGTTTTAAAAGCCAAATTTCATACTTCTAAGCCTCCGATCTCACCACTTATGTCTTAAATCATTATGATATGCCTAGCATGAGAAAAAGGGCTAGTGAATGTGGTAACTTGCGAGTGAAGCAAGGGAAAAATGAATGATCATTGAGGATCAAAGATGATTATGTGAGATGCGGAGAATGGCGGTGGAAGTGCTTGTTGTGCCATGGGCCGAAGGGCCGTAATTGTTAATGAATTGGCTGGTTATGGATTTAACCGTGAGCCGGATGGCTAGATTATTGCCGTGTTACGGCGGAGCCATGTTTATGGCCAAGTATAAATGCATATATGATGTTGATTGAATTGTGAAGGTTTGCACTTCCACCATCGGAGATGAGGGTTTCCCTGGGTAGTAGCAGTGGCTAGCCACCACGTGCTCCAGGTTGAGACTCGAAGCTCTTTTGACCCTATGTCGTAAGTGTGGCCGGGCACTGTGAAAGGCCCGGATGAGCTCGCCCCCATAAATATTCACCAGTGATGGTGATGGATAAATATTCACCAGTGAGGGTGATGGATATGGATCATGATTATGATCAAGTTTATGATGAGTATAACTCGAGTTGGGGATGCACGGCAGAGGGACAGTCCAATGGCTAGCTACCAGGACTTGTCGGGTTGGCTCTATAACCGACAGATGATATCATCAGCCACTAGGGACAGGCATGCATCATAAGCATACTACATGAATTGTTTGAGTTTGCCTATTTGACTGCATATTACTTGCTATTTGTCTAAATGCCTTAATTGTTCTTATTTGTATATCTCATGTCTGATATAACTGTGTTTGCTATATTATACTCCTGCTGGTGGTTGGGAGGTCTGAAGGAATTGGAAAGGGAAGTATTAGTTAGACTGAAGGATCTTTAGTTAGTTGCCGCTTACGGTTTAGCTTGTTTATAAGCTTTGATATTTTCTGGAGGAAGTTCTAGGATTGCCTTCGGCTTTCCTCTATTATTATGTATTATATATGTGGAAGCTGTTACCGTACTGGGGACCTCTGGTTCTCACCCATGCGGATTTTGTGGTTTTCAGATGCAGGACGCGAGGCTTCTCGTTGAGGCATGCTGGGGACTTCTGGATTAGCGAAGATTCTTGTTCTCGGGACTCTATCTTGATTTATATATCTTGTTTAGATACTTTTATCTCCATTAAATAATACAAACTGTGATGACTCCTTCTAGAGGGGATTTTAGAGATTAGGTTTTCGGTATTTGTGTCCCTTTGGGTTTTCCTTGGGGTTTTCCTTATTTTATTATATGTATATATTGCTATGCTCGAACCGGTTACCTTCGCAGCCGAATTTTGAGTCTTGATATTCCTGTTTTTGATACTCTTTATATATATGATCTTGCGTTAGCTTATCCTTTGCTCGTTGTGTTAGTGATCGGAGTGTTGCGCTTTCGAGTTGCGGTTTTTGTTTACCCCTTTTTTCTACAAGGCTCCTAGTTATAATCAATCATTCATACTACTATACGTACTAAATTTTTGTTTTAGAGGTCGTAATACCTTGCCATCTCTGAATTATGACTTAAGCATAAGTCTCTGTATGGTAGGGTGTTACAATTTACAAAGTTTGTGTAATCTATTTCCACTTGAATTTATATTGAAATAATGCCACATTTACATTTTTATTACTCTTTTGAAGGATGTTTGTTACCCATTTTCTCTTTCAAACATGAAATGATTTCCCCTTAAGTTTCCATTCTTTACGAACAATGCATTTGAAAATATTTTTAACCATACTCTTGAGTTCTATAAACTTTGTCTTTGGTTTGGATATACTTCTTCTGCAAACCTCATATTTACTTGTCTCAGCTTGAATTCGTTTCAAAATACTGCATTGTTTTTCATCTTATTGGTCTTATCAAATTTCTTCGATTCAAGAGTTACCCTAAAAGTTATTAGTTGACTCTCTTTCCAGCACTCTTTATTACTCGTTCATCCTTGTCTACTTGTGATTTCAGCAATTCTTTCAAATTCTCGCGAACACGGTCCTTGTCGTTGTTCTTCCTTTTCTATGGTCTACTATCCTTCTGAATATACTCGAGATTAGTTTTGGCATTTTGTGCGACCATTAGACTTAGTAAACGACACATTAGTCCTTTAAGACACGTTTGGTGAATGCAAAAGGTGAAACTTATGAGTGTACGACATCACAGGGAGTTGTGAAACCTTGTTTTACGTGAAAGAGTTTTGTTGATGTGGGACTTATAACCAGTAGTAAGGATCGCAAAGTGTTTAACAAAGTTGAGAACCTTCGGATGAGTTGCTCAATGAAGTATGGTTAAGAATAGTGGAGATAAGTTATGTTGAAGTTTGAATAATTGAATCTCTGAAGTTGATATAAGATCAGTATGCGGACGTTAAGCACATTATTTTAACCCCAGCTTGTTTTATAGCCTTTTGCCGCCTTGCTTTACCGTCACACGTTTGAAACATATTATTTTGTGCATCAAGCCTATCTTGTAACCTTGTTTCACATCACACTTATATCCTTTATATTTTTATTCCATATAAAAATCCTGGCATTTGAAACTATATGTATATAAATATAATGAGGACTTTTTGCTTCTTTAAATAAGTTCAAGAGTGAAGTAATAAGAAATCTCCTTTATTTCGTATCAATTTTCGAGGACGAAAATTTTTATAAGGTGGGTAGGATGTAAGACCCATAATTTTCAAAAAAAATATTATCATAAGTTAATTTCAATTTATTTATTCATTAAAAACTTTATTTTCAGAAAATATTTTATTAAAAATAATTAAATTAAATTTTGACAATTAAATTAGAAATTTTACTTAATATTATAATTATTGAATAATTTTCTATATTTAAATTAGGCAGCTTAACAGTTGTAAAAGAATAAAGATTTTATACAATTTAGTTAAATAATAGAGATTCTATAATTTAATACTTTAATAGTTTAATTTTATAAATAAAGAAAATTAATTATATTAAATCTAATTTTAAATTAAAATATTTGATTAAAAGTTAATTAATAAATTAATAATCAAATAACATTTTCAAATAATTCTAAAGGATTAAATTAAATTTTTAATTAATATTCTATACCCATAATTTTATTAAAATTACCTAAACTACCCTAATCCTAACTTTAATTAAATCAAACCCGAACCCCCTAACTTAACCCTACCGTCATTCACTTTCCTATTTCTTAACCTAACCTACGGGAGAAAGGGAAATAAGGAAAGAAAGGGAAAATAAGGAAAACGGGGGAAGAAAGGGGAAATAAGAAAAGAAAGGGGAAATAAGGAAGGCAAGGGGGAACTTGAGAAGTAGGGAACTGAGAAAGGAAGAAAGGGAAAGCGAGTGACGAGAGAAAGAGAAGCGGAGAGGGAGAAGAAGAAGAAAAGTGAGTTGAGAGGAAGAAGCCGCCGCCATTGCGGTCCGCGTTCACGTCGTCGTCGTAGCGCCGCCATCCTTGCGCCAGTCGTTGCCGCTGTCGGCGATGGAGCCCGTCGCCGCCATTCGCGCCTCTATCGCCGCCAAAACTACACACCGTCGCTGGAGTCTGAACGCCGCTGCAACCACCACGTGTTATCATCTTCAGATCCGCCGCCGTTTGAGTCGCAAACAGGGGAACACGCGCGAAGGAAACTGTTGCGGAGCTGTCGTCCCCGCCACGAAGTCCGTCGCCGTTGCTGCTGCTGTCAGCGCCGTTGTCCATGGGTGAGGCAGAGGAGAGAGATCCGGGAGGAAGGGAGGATCGGGACCTGTCCAGCCACCGCGCACAGTTGCCGCTCCTATCGCCGGCCATCCTCATCAAATCTGCCGCCTCCGAAGCTTCGGGCCACGATTTCTGACCGCGCCTCTGCCGCCGGAGAGCGCTGCTGCCACCGAAAACCGCCTTTGAAGCCTGTGTATATTGGAAACTGTCGCTGAAACCCCTGTCTTTTTGGTAAGCACTTTGTTTCTGAAACTTCTTGAAAATCAATGTTCCGTTGCAATCTGTTGGAGATTCTGAGATGCTGGTACCGTAGGTTTGGATTCCGGTATTTGCTCATTGTAATTAAGGTTGTTATTGAACCACCGGAGCTTCGGGAAGTGCCGGAGCTGCCGCCTGATCGGTTCAGAGAGTCACTGCTGCTTTGTTTCTCGTGGTGAGGTTATTTGATTCTATTTCAATTTATCGTAAATGTTCCATTACTAATTTCGTTCTGTTCCGCTCAATATCAATTTCGCTTTAAATTCCAATTTATGTCAGAAAAGTGTTGTTGCCGCGATTCTTGATGCCGCTGTTGATATTGTCTGAAAATAAACAAGGTTGCTGCCGCTGCTGTAAAATTGAAAATAAACAAAAGAGGAATTGATGAGTCTAACTACTGAGCTTTGACTAAATCGAGGTAGGGGTTTTTCTTAAAATCTAATTTACATTACAGAGTTGTGATAAATAGATATTGATGCAAAGAGATATATTTCTGTGATTACATTTGTCTTATGGATGTGATGGTTTGTTGGACTGAATTATTGGGTGTTTGATTGCTTGAGTGAAGTACGGTTGTTGATAAGAAATGGATTTGGAAAGTTATTTACTTGGTTATTATGAAAAGTGGTTTTTCTTGGTTTGAAGTTAAACCGGTTTGATTTTGAGTCGGTCTGATTTTATAAATAATTTAATACTTGAGCTGGTTTGACTTTAAAAAGAGTTTTATTATTGGAATTCGTCTGATTTGAAAATACTTTGATACTGGAATTGGTTGAATTTTGGAAAGTGATTAAGATTTGGAAATGGTTGAGAAAGGATTTGAGAAATGTTTGGATGGGACCCGAAAAGGGTGGCAGTGTCCGAGTTTTAAAGGAAATGCTGCCGAAATTTTATAAAATTGGGAGCTTTATTTGAAGTAATTAATTAAAAAGATTTGTTTTTAAACGTTCTATGTTTCAAGATTGATTTATTTATCAAAGAAAGAATTATGTTTTGAATTAGGACTGTTAATGAATGGGATGGAAAGAAGGATGATGAGGATTGATGAGGATTTTCCTTGAAATATGGTTTTTGAATGAAGTTGGAAATGAGATTTGGATTGATGAATGATTATGATGTTAAAAATGTTGAGATATGATCTTTGAATTATTTATATGGCTTATGAATTTGAAATATTTGGGATACGAGGTTCCCTGGATTAAGTGCCGTGGCTTGCCACCACGTGTACCAGGTTGAAAACTCGATACTCTGTTGACCCTACGATGTAAGTGTGTGACCGGGCACTATATAAATTCCCGGGAATGTTACCCCCATTGAGTAATATTGATTATTTGAGAAAAAACTATGCATAGACTCTTGGGGATGCACGTCGGGGGACAGTCTAAGTACAATTCAGACTTGTCGGGTTGGCTGGATAACCGACAGATGAGCCTCATCAGCCATAGGATAGGCATGCATCATATGCACTTGTATGCTTTGCTTGAGTTTGAACTTGTTTTGGTTTGCCTAATTGCTAAACTATTCGTAACTGCTACTTGGACTATTTGCTGTAACTGCTGCCTACTTGTGCTTTCCTTGTCTGCCTTGCCTGTGTTTGTCCTAGCGTGCTACATTTGAGATTGAACTTTGGTGCTATATTAATGATTGTATTGTTTGATTGCGTGGTTGGTTTCTGATTGTAAGTTTCTTATAAGAAAGAAAAGGTTTCGGATTTCTGAAAGATTAAACATTGTTTCTTTGAAAAGGTTTTGAACAATTACCTATTGGTTTTTTTAAAAGATTCATAAGGCAATGATAATCACTGAGCTTGAAAACAGTTTTCTTATAAAATATCTTCTTATGACAACTTTGAAACTCCGTGGTGAGACCGTGTGGTTAGGTTCTCACCCCCTACAGCTTTACCTTTTCAGGAACCAAATGAAGAGGCATTAAGGAGTGTTATACTGCGTTTGGTTTATATATTTTTGTATTAATTAGCTTATTTTCTTCCCTCGTCTTTGTTATTACAAATTTGTAAGAGGGATAGGAGTTGTATGTTTTATATGTAAATTGTATTATGAGTTATTATATAAGGAGTTTTGTATATGAATCTATGCCTGCTTGTATTTTTCCTAAGATATAGTATTTATTTCCGGTTTTCGAAGAAATCAGCGATACAGTGTCGAGTCACAGGCTCCTATTTTAGTATTTAGTATGTAAAGTAGTCGTAATACTTCTTGCTATCAGAGTGGCGCAGCCGGAAGCGTGACTTCTGATAGTGAGGGTGTTACACAGTCCCTCTGTACGCGCATCCCCAAGCTCAATAATATAGTATTCCATGGATTCAAACTCCAAGCTCAATAACATAGTATTCCATGGAGTCAAACTCCAAGCTCAATAATGTTCCATGGAGTCAAACTCCAAGCTCAAATATAATATTCAATATTCATATATATATGCATGCCCAGGGGGAATCCGGGGGGTTAAAGTGCCCGGTCACATCTTGCGACAGAGGGTCAACAAATAGTCTCAAATACACAAGCCACATAATAATCTCTTTCCTTTCTAAAATAACACTTCAAATCAAAACTCCAATTCTTATAGAAATTTTGGCGGTATCTCCTCTAAGACTCGAATTTCTACCATCCTTCAAGGGTCCCAACTACCAAACCAAACTCCTCTCAGTCTTTCAAATCATTTCAAAATCAAACAAATACCAATATTAAATCTTTTCCCAAAACCAACCAACTTCAACAGCAAATTATTAACAACAGCTAAACCACACATTTTATACCATATACACAATCCATCAATTATACATTCAGTTCATTCCTATCTTAAGGTCTTCTAGCCTAAGTTTTCACGTAACATTAAACATTAACTACGAGAAACCAAAACCATACCTTCGTACGAAATCAAAATATTCGAAGCTACGGAGAAGCTTTCTGACCGAGCTATCGAAGAAGAAAACGTCTAGAATCGTCCGTACCTCTTAGAACTCCAGTTGGCCAAACTCAAGGGGTAGAGGAGCTACGTCACCGTCAACTTTCACCAATAAAAAATGGTGCCAACGTGTAGAGGAGAATGATATGAATACTTTTACTGGATTAGGTTTTTGATTGAGGTTACGGATTGCAAGAAATCGAAAGTGGAAGTTTGGTGGGGATTTACGTTCTCTCTCTTTCTCTCTCGGTTACGCTCTTCTTTTTTCTCACCGTACGTTCTCATTCTTGCTTCTATATATGATCCTTTGTTAGCGTACAAATATCGTTAGTAGAAGGATGATATTATTATTATAATTATAATATCTGAAGTACACTAATATATATATATATATATACGTATATGCATAAACTTTAGTGGATAATAATAATGATATATATATAAACGAAAGCATAGACTAGGTAATCGAAAATAGGTAAATCAAATAGTTATAATATTACTAACGTAATAATAATAATAATAATAATAATAATTTATATATTAGGTTAATAATATATGAGTTATTAATCTAAATGACATTAGTAACTTAAGGGTGAAAGGTATTTAATGAAGCATTAGCAAAGCTAAGCTCAACAAAGAGTAACCGATATTTACTCATATCGGCGGATATCGAACTCGATAATAAAATAATTTCTAAGTATAGAAAACTCCAATTTATGAAATAAATTATAACTTATTATATTTATATTTTTAAAATTGAGGGTCGCTACATAAAACTATTAAAAAAATTATCCAAAACCTAAAAAGAAGAAAAATCAAAAATAAAGAAAAAGAAATATCCAAAACATATAACAAAAACACATCCGAAATCTAGGAGAAAGAAACATCTAAAACTTGTAAAAAGAATCATCCAAAACTTAGAAAAAATTCGCGGGTGGCGAGTGTGCTGTTAAGGCCTCTTGCTAAGAGTCTTTTGGTGAACTTGGGATTGGGTTGATGTTATTGTGGCTAAAAACGCCACCAACAGAACGCGAAGCTCTTTTTTGTCGTCGAAGCCATGGTTTCACAAACATAAACTAACATAGGAATAGAGATAGTACTAGAGCGTTATTGTTTTTTTTATGAATCTTGATTAGTGAATATGCACGACGACAAGTTCTAGGGGGCAGCGTCGCAGCACGAGAAATTACAGGGGGCGCACATCATGACACGAGAAATTGTAGGGTAAGGCGTGCGCATCACAAGACGAGGTGTTGCATGGAGAGGCACGGCATCTGGGCGACCAGGGTCGCATGGGAGGGTCACGGCGCCGCGGAGAGAGGAGTTGGGAAGAGAATGCGGCAGCGCACGAGCAACAATGGATGTTGAAGGCTCTCTGGAGGAATTGCAAAGGGAGGTAACAGCGTCGTGGGGGAGAACAATTGGAAGGGAGGTCGGAGTAGGGGTTGAGGTTGGATGGCGCGTGTTTCTGAACCTAATCCTAGTTTTTGGAAATTTCAAAATACGATTTTTTTAATTTTTTGAAAAAGTTATTCATGTTAGTCGTAGAGTTGGTTACCTATATTTTCTCTTTAACAAACAAAAAGTATCTTTCTACATTAAATGTTAAAATTTTTTAACATACATATAAAATCCGTATGAATCACTGATGCACATTTAGACGAAATTTACATAGATTATTAATTATTTTCGTCCTAAATAAATCTGAGTGAAATATTTTGGATTATATTAGAGGGTAGTTAAAACTAATATAGAAAAAAATTTGACACTGACTATACACAAATTTATAATAGAACTAACAATTTTCAAAACGAGTCTCAAATAAGTGTGAAGTTATTATGCACATTCAAATGAAATACAAGCAAATTCTAATTTTTATCTTAAACTCACTACTAATTTGTGTAAAAAATTTTTGTGCCATAAAAAAATATTTGACAAGAAATTTTTGGACCAAATTTAGCTGAATTTGAATATATTTTTTTATAACCTACACAGTAATCTATTAAAAAAGTTATTTTTAAACAACAAATATATTTATTTAGTACTTAATTTTTTATGGCTAATTTTTTTATAAACTAAATTGATATGATTAGACAATTAAGTTCACTTTTCAACAATAATTTTTTTTTATAATTATTCCACACAACGTTCTACACTTTATTTTTTTCCTTAAATACTCTTAATTCTAAATAATAATTTTTTCCATAAATCTACCCTTTATTTTTTCTCATAATAATGAAAATTTGAATCCCTTTTGACTTTATAATTAATGTGTTCATGTATCTAGTTACAATTTTATTAGGTATAATGCAATTTGTTTGAGATGCAATGGATATATAAATATCCTTCTATGCGGTGCAAAATCCATATGATTCTTTACTACTCATGCTAGATATATTTATTCCATATCGTTTAAGGTCTCATGACTCATATGGCCCTCCTTGTCTTCCGTATACAATTTTCCTCTTTTATATATGTACTATGTCTTCAGAAAAGATCATTGTAAATTTACATATCAATTTAATAAAGTACCAAAAAATTATATTATAATATTTGTTAAACATACTTTTTGTGAATGTGTTGGCAACGCGACTACCTACATTGGTACATTGAAAGGGACATCAAATTGAATGTTTCATTGGAACACATTCATCTAAGGCACATTCGCATACATATGTTGGTGGGAGTGCTCAAAAGAATGTTCATTGTGAGGTTTGGGTTGCCATTCAAGATTTTACTATTATTGTTTTCTTTTTTGTTGAGAATGTAATTCAAGAAGTGTCTTCCTGAGTTTGTTATGTAATTAGATTATTTTGTTAGAGTGACAACGAAAATCTTTGTCAATAATTAATCGGAAAAAGAATTTATTGGAGGAACAACAAAAATCTATGTCAATAATTAATCGAAAAAAGAATTTATTCATTCAAGAATTTAATATTAGATATTTAAAATCTAACCATCACATATTTAAAATACATGCTAATTGGTTGATTGTTCCCTGCGATTTATCCAAGTGTATAATATATAAGTCATAATATAATTGTATTTATTATTTTGCTTTGTTGTGTACAAATGATGTATGTTTTTATTTCTCTTGTTGAGAATCAAACGCATTATTTAAAGAATAATAATTTAAATGGATCCTTAGTAAATTTCATATTAAATAACTTGATCTCCAACAATTTCTATTTAAAAGTTATTGAGAATTATTTCGCTTAGATAGATTTTGATTTTTCTTTTACTTTTATTAAAATTTTTAATATGTGGGTAGAACAATTAGATTCTTAAATAAATTTATTACAAGATAATTAAGTTCTAAAAAATATGGCATGATAAGACAAATTAATCACTCTTCAAAAACCAAATAATTTGTCTTGTAGTCATTCTTGAAACTTTTTAAACTAATAAAATTTTGTTCTAATATTTCTTAAGAACCAATTTAATTGCTTACTGAACTAATTGTGAAAAAACTTAATTAAATGTACTTTATAACTCTTTCATTACTAGAAACACACCTGGTATCGATGGATTTACTTTTGGGAAAAATTCTGACTGAAATTTCTATCGAATTTAGTGTCGTCACAGACGACACAAATGATGAATTTTGGTTTTTCGCCAAATGTTACTATCGGACAAATAATTAAGATGGAAATTCCACAAAAAATTATGGGCGTAATTAAATAAGTTGGCACCAAGTCTTAATTTTTATTCAACAAAAATTCTAATTTGAAAATGCTTCAACATTTTGTATTACCGTAGAATAAATTCGATGGTAATACCAATGATAATGACTTTATTTAAATCGAATTTGTCATCCTCTCTCCTTCAATTCTGAAAATAACCCTTCTCCCAAACTGTAACACCCTAACTACCAAAGTTCACGCTTCCGGCTGCGCTACTCTGATAGCTCGGACATTACGACGACACTTATACTATTTAATATTAAAATATGAGCCTGTTTAAAACTTTAAACTGTGAAACTGCTCCCAAAATACTTTCATCCGATAACATACATCCATAGATACCATACAACTTACAAAACTCATAAAGAGTACATCCATATATATACATATATAATATTACAATCATTATCCAATGCAATTCCTATCCCTCTTACAGAAGTATAAAGACAAAGGCGAGGGAACAAAAATATACTAAAGCAATACAGAGCATCTCAACAACAACTAAATAAACTCTTCGTAACTTCTGCGTCCATATCCTGAAAGGGGAAAAATGTAGGGGGGTGAGAACATCATCCTCGAAAGGGTTCTCAGTAGAGGGTTTTTGGGAATTACTGTAATAGGATACGTGAAGATAACCGCACCAGTGATTAATAACCGTCTTATGCCTCTTTTCAAAAACAATGGTTTACAATAAAAGTAAAGTAGGAAATCTTTTCTGAAAGAGGAACCATTCAATTCTCAAAAACTCAAAAGCCTTTCAAAACGATTTATCTATGCTGAGACAAAACAGCCTTTTATATTTTATTCCAAACCAAAAACACAAAACCGAAATCAACCATCGGTTCATCTCATTCCATCCACGGCCCTAGGCCCAAACAATCCAACCATCAACCAATCACCACAGTCCAACAGAGTCCCAGTAGCAAACACAAATAGGAAGATACAAGCACAAACAAACAGTTATTGCAAGTAGAACAATTAGCAATTAATCACATAGGCAAACCAAGTATAATATGCACACCCAAACAATGTCACATAGATGTGTATGATGCATGCCTATCCCTAATGGCTGATGATATCATCTGTCGGTTATATAGCCAACCCGACACGTCCTGGTAGCTAACCATGGATAGAAACACTCATCGCGGAGCAAATAGGTTTGAGCTACAACCCCATTGCTACTACCCGCTCAACCCAGAGCCAGTGGAATAACCACTACTGCGGCTACTACCCAGGCGGGTGTTTAAAAGCTCAACCTGGAGCGAGTGGAATCACCACTACTACCGCTACTACCCAGGCGTCACAGTCTCTAACCTGGAGCAAGTGGGACGAACCACAACCCTTGCTACTACCCAGGTATCAAGAATATATTCATTCAGTCCCAGCCATGGATCAACATCTATTTCAGCCATCCGGCTTAAATTCATAATTCATAGTCAGCTATACAGCCCATAACTCATTCGGCAATCAGCCATAAATCAATATCATACACAGCCATTCCGGCTCACGGTTCAATCTAGAACCAACCAATATTCATAATCATACACAACTATTCTGGCCCATAACAAAACAGCACTTCCACCATCCAACATCATCAAATTCATAAAATCGGCATTTAAGCCATAAATCACTTTTTCTCAAATCGCTTCACTTTGAAATCAAGTTTCAACTCTTTTCAGCCTTGGCTTTAGAAATCTCGTTTCTCAAATCATCTCAGGCTCATAAGCCAAATTTACTCAAAGTGAGTTTCCTTTTTAAAACAAAGCCACTCTCGACATTCTCTTTCCAAAACTTCCAAAACCATGGCAAGTTAAGGATTTATTTCAAAGTATTCAAAATCACCCATACAACAATGAGATTTTATAACAAAAGTTTCTCGGTAGAGTCCCAAGTCTTTAGGGAAGGTCAACCTATATCAATTCCTTAAAATTCATTGAAACTCTTAAAATCATGGATTCTCGGTTCAAGTAAATAAAACTGAATTTATTATGAAACCGACCATACAAAATCACAAGTTCCAACCCGGTCCAAAAATCAACTCATTTGAAAAGGAACCGGTTCATTTAAATCAAACCACTTTCAGGTTTCTTTTTAGAACCCATTTTTCTAACTCTTCCAAAATGCCTCAAACTTAATTACTCAATCAAATGTCTAGATTCTTTTGAAATCACTAAAAGCTCCTTTTTATATTGAAATCAATATTAGAGCATCATTCTTTCCTTCAGTGATTCAAACGGTAAAAATAGTTCATTTCTAAATAAGTCAAACTCAAGGCATAAAGTTCACTAAATAAATTAAGCTTGAAAATATAAATATTCTCTTAATAAATCAAATAATACAACTTCTCAAATCCAATCCTTTTTAAATAACTTTTTAAACAAGACTAGGATTTTGTAGAAATTTCGGCAGCACCTCCCCTAAAACTTGGACTTTTGCCACCCGGTTCGGGTCCCAACTAAACCGTTTCTCATTCCTTTTCAACAGCTCAAAACCAGAAATCAATTCAAAGCAAGTTAAATCCAACAGTCACCTCAGTGGCATATCTCAAGAAAAGCATTTCAAAGTCAACTCAATATCAACCGATTTAACTCATTTCCAAAGCTTTAAAGAAACGGTTCAGTAACAAATCATTTGTCCAAGATCAAGTCAATTAAAGTAAACCAGGCTGAATTCAAAAGTGCATTCGACTTTTCACATCATCAAATAATTGACTCAAATCAAATCAATCCTCAATGGATTAAACTCAAATTTCAAATCTTTAAAGGATCACTTCAAAACATTACATTTCACAAAGCCGCGCAACAATTCAGCCAAACAAACATCCATAATCATTCGACTCAATCAAATAATACATAAGGTAGATACAATCACTAAATACACCATATCTCACATTAGTATCCATATGTAATAATTCCAATAATAAACTATAGTTTTCGGAAAGCGCCCCTACCTCAAAACGCAAATTCCATAATCCAAACGTCTCACAGAGTCCTTTCCGCCTCAACCCGAACTGACGGCAACCAAAACCTCAGCTCCCAACCACTTTTGCAATAACCAAAGCAACACTAATCGCAGCATACAATAATCAGGACTCGACCCCACGTTATCAAAACTCATATTCATTAACCGAACACAACAAAATACTAACGCGAGATTATTCGAAACATAAATAATTACTGAACTAGCGAAACGAAGCTGCGATTTCGAACAGGCCCGGCAACAGCTCCGGCGGCGGCCAGAAGCTCCGGTGGATCAACTATAAAAAACCGCGCAGCATCGAAATCTTTTCGAAACCCAAAATGACAGAAACCACAAATTTAACACCCTTACCGCAAACTCGAAACTCGCAGAAATCACTAAACATAGTAGCTCCATCAACGGCAGCTCGTACCGCAGCGACCCAGACAGCGGCATCAGCTAAACAGCAGCTCCGATGATGCTATTCCAGTGAGTTTCCTTACTTTGGCAGTAACACGGCGACTCAGAATCAGCATAGCCGCATGCAATCATCAACGGCGACTTGATTAGCAACCACCATAGCACCCTGGCCTCAGCAGCGGCTTCCAAAGGCAACGGCGGCGGAAGGGGAATTCCGGTGGCATGAACCCCTTTTCTGACGCGGCGGCTCAATGGCAGACCAGTTTCTCCCTCGCATTCTGTTCTTCCCACACTGCTCTCTCCTTGCCGGCGACAGTGACGGAGGCAATCCCCAACAGCGGAGGCAGCAAGGCCGACTCAACTGCAGCAGAGTGCGACACACCTCTCCCCTGATCTCTCGCTCCCTCTTCTAGCCACGGTTCACGGCGGCGATAGCAGCGCCGTTGGAAGACATGGAAGCAACGGCGATAGTAGCGCCGTCCTCCACTCCCGCGCGTGCGCTCTTGGCTCGTGGGTCACCAAGGACAGCGACGACGGTGCAACCTCAGGGAGCGGCGGCGCTCCCTCCGTGGACCCTCTCTCTCTCTCCGTCGCATCTCTCTTCAGCTGGCGTCGATGAAGACAACGACACGGTGACGGGCTCGGCGGCGACGCTCCTCGCGGTTCTGGCGGCGAGGATGACGGCGTCTCTCTCTCTCTCTCCACACGCGGGGAACTCCTTTCCTTCTCCCTCAAATTTGTTTCTTCCTTCCTTCATCTTGCAGCTGCTGCTGCGGTAGTATTGGTTTGAGGAAAGGGGGAAAGCAATTGCGTTGCTGCTGCTAGGTTGGGTGAGGAGGAAACCGGGTCATGGGTTGGGGTTTTTGAGAAAATTAGGGCTAGGGGCATTTTAGTAATTTCCAATAAAATTATGGATAATATAGTAATTGAACCCCAATTTAAATCCAACACTAATTGCATATAGAAAATACTATTTGCTCATCAATCTTACAAATTATTTTCCATAAAATGCCCAAATCAAAATAATTAGAAATAATATAATTAAACCCTTTATTTTCCAAAGTAACAGTATTAATATTTAGAATATTAATTATCTAACCCAAATCATATAAAAATCCTTATTATTTCATAACTACCAACTTTATAATATAATTATAGAAAATAATCCAATAATTGTAAAATTGGATAATAATCTCAATTTATTTCAAATTCAATAAATCAAAACTTGCTTTAATTTTCTTTAATAGAGAAGTTTCTGAAATTAAAGCTACAGAAACACTGAATTTGAAATTAGCTAATGATAGCCCTCTTTCAAAGGTTTTGGGTCTTACACAAACCCCTCTATCCTCCCCACCTAACTACCACCTCCATCAACAACTTTAATCCAGCCACCACCGCAGAGCCCTCGGTACTCATCATTTCAATGTCCTAATCGCATCCTAACATGTCACATTGTGCCTGCTTACACCATATACCGCACCATAATCTCCATTTTTTCGACGCTTTCTCTGTCCTTAAAGTGACTGCCACTGCCGCATTGAAGCTATTGTCATCACTGGCGCTCTCTCTCACTGATAAAGTTTTTACTAAGTCCTTAATTAGTTGTGCTATTTCTATTTCTATATATATTAGTTATAGTTTTTCCTCGCCTTATCATTATGTTCTTATAAGAGGGATAGGAGTCGTGATTGTAATGATATGTATGTATATCATATTTATAAGTTTCTTGTGTTAGAAGTTTTGTTTATGTATGTATGTTTGTAAAAGGTGAAAAAGATCTTACGATTTTTCAAAGAAAACAGCGATACGATTTTGAAAGTTAAAGACTCCTATTTTATTATTAAGTATATAGAAGTCATCATAATATTCTTCGTTATCAAAATGGTGTAGCCAGGAGCGTGATATTCTAATTAATAGTAAGGATGTTACAGAATACTAACAATTCTACTTAGACTAGAATTGTAAAAAATAATGAAAATTGAATAAATAATTTACGATAAGTTGTTCTGAGATTAAATTATAATAGTGTTATATAAATATTCTTATTTATTGTATCAATTTTAGATATATTTTATTTCAATTTTTTTATTATCTATTATAAAATAGAATATGCACGTGTTCTAATAATTCAATCAATAGTTAATAATAAATGAGTTTTATATAAATTATGATGTTCAATTTAAATTGAATACACCTAATACTTAACATAATCCTAATAATATAATATGTTAATAATTTTTCTAAGTCAGGGTGAAAAGATTAAAATGATATATCCTCTATTCAATTTTTATAAGTAAAAATAAAATAAAAAAATTAGTAATATTTTTCAATTCTTATACAATAAATTTAATCAAAGTATATGAAAAATAAAAAAAAATTAAATAATCACTGATAATTATTCTAAAAGACAATAAGATCCAAAAAAAATCTATTAATCCAAGCTGATACTCAATAGATAGATCAGTAGTTTATCATGTCACATGGACATGCTCTGTTAAGTCCAGAGAGAGGTCATTTATGGAAGGACTAAACAGTCTCACGGAATTAAAGATAAAAAATCGAAAATAACTTTTTTTTGTTGAAAGTCTAATTGTCTTTTAGAATAATCGTGAGGCGCTGTTTAGAATTTTCTTTATAATTTATTATAATTATTTTAGATAACATAACCTTCGTAATTTTATAAAAATTATTCTCTAATTACATATTTATTATATCTAAAATTACACAATTATTCTAGTAATAATTAATAAAATATTAAATAAGATAATTTTAGACCGTTTAAACTGATTTTTTATTGTTTTACAAGTAATTTCTATTTCATTGATAATACGTAAAATGAGGTCAATATTTATGGTCAAAGATTTAATGCGCTTCCAAATTAGTAATCTTCTCAATAATTATGAGAATATGTATAATATTAGAAGTCTCTAATTTTATTAATTTAATATGTGAATGCATTAATATTTAAATCTTACCATCAATATACATTCATGCATCTCTACACAATTGTTTTAGATGAAAACACAATATGTTTGATATGAAATGCATATATAAATACAAATCGTTCCAGGGGGATCATCAAGGGTTCATATGAAAAAATATTGATCATCATGTTAGATATTTATTTCGTATTATTTGATTCTTCCATTTTTATATGGCACTTTCATTTTCCATCAAAAAATTTTTCTTCCTATCCTCATTCACATATACCTGTCTAAATATATAGAACCTTCAACTATAATGATATTTAAATCGATCATCATATCAAGTCGATAAAGTACCAAAGGATTATATTATTTTTGCTATTATTGCTGTTGTATGGTTTTAAACATAATCGATTTTGGAAATTTATGGTGGCAATAATGAAAACAAACTTTTGTATTGTTGGTGGTGATACTGCAGAAGATTATTTTTCCTTGCAAGCTTCATCATAGCTTTTAGGATTTTATGTTGTTCTTAAATATTATGGTGAACTCAGGTGAAAATAAACGAGATCTAATTTTGGTACATCTTATTGATTCGACCTGGAGCTCTTTGATTACGAAAACCTTCTAGATTCAATCCGCCAGTTGAACATTGTCAAATAAGATTTAATTGATGTATGTACAATGATATTTCATATTTTTTTTTATTATAATCAGGTGAAAAGTGAGATCTAACGTATGTTATAATGATGTATGAAATTTAAAACTTTTATATTTTTTATTTGTACTTTTTATACGTAATGGATGTCTCTTTTGAATTTAGTGTTGTCATAAAATCACATTTATTTTAAAAGTTTAAATTGATAGAAGAATATATATACTTAATTATATTTTTAACAAATTTTTGTTTCAAAGGTTAGCATTTTTGCATTTTTTTCAATTCTTTTTATTTTCAATATTAGCATATATTTTTTATCATCAAACGAGAAGTGTCCGAGAATATGTGAGAATATTATTTCTTTTCTAACTATTAAAAAAAATAGATGGAAGCACACAGACCAATTTACATTTTATTGCATTTTTTTTTTGCATTGATGACTAAATTAAATAAAAGACATAACAAAATTATTTTTTCTTTAAATTGGTTGAACTTAACTTATAATCATATACTATTGGATGGATCTTGCTAAAATTTAGGATAAATTATCAAAAATATTCTTAAAAGATTTTTCTTGTTAAAATTACATCTGAAAGGTCAAACTAACAAAAATTTTCTCAATAATTTAAAGTAAGAACAAATTAAAGATAATCAACAAATATTATTTAACTTTTTATAGAATTATTCTTCACATCCAAACAATTTTAGCATTCAAGTTTATTCAAGTAATTTAGAGGCACGTGCTTTTTCTACTTCTACTTCTCCTTCTCCTTCTCCTTGTTTCAAATTTACGTACACGTGGTGCAACTTCTTCTTCTCACGCTCGTTTACGCACGGAGTGTCTTCTTCTTCTTCTTCGCCTTCTTCTTCGTGTAACAGCCCATACCACCTGTTAGCACGATATTGTCTGCTTTGGCACACAAGGCCTCACGATTTTGCCTTTGATGATAGAGATGATAGCCGAAGCCCCCACACTCACTCGTCAAAATGCGTCATGCTAAGGAAAGGTATCCACACCCTTATAAGGCATGCTTCGTTCCCCTCCCTAACCAATGTGGGACCTTACACTTCGCGTTCCTCCTCCTCCTCCTCATTCTCCTCCATTTTTTGCGTTCCTTCTTCTTCACATGTTTTGTCCTTATCGTCATTCTTTTGTTGTTGTTGCTGCTGTATTTTTTTTTCCTCCTTCTCTCCCTGGTAAAGAAGCAGTAGAAGGTGAGGAGGAAGAGTTTTGAATTGTGCAGAATAGAAATGGACCGAAATTATATTTAGAAATGAACTGAAATCATTAAGTAATTTGAGTTCATTCTAAATATAATTTCAGTTTATTTCTAAATATAATTTCGGTTCATTTTTGAGTGAATTATTTTGTTATGATTCTTCTTGTTTCACTATCTTGAGAGGAAGAAAACCAAGAAAAAGAGAAGAAAAATAAAAAAAGAAATAAAAAGAAAAAATTCCTCAAAACTTCTCATCATGTTCTTCTTTTCTTGTCTTGTTCATCTAATCAAATAAAGAAAAAGAAAAATATAATGCTGTAAAATCACTTGATGGATTTGGGTGTGCTTTTGTTCATGATTCAATTTTGTTGTGTTTGTTTTTGAATTAAGTTTGTGTGTCACAATCATTAAGTAATTTCGATTTATTTTGGATTTAAATAAGGTACATTTAGTCTGTGCTTGTTTTGAAACGAGTTTATATTCTGAATTTAATTTTTAGTTCATTCTAGATATAATTTTAGTTCATTTCTGAACATAATTTCGGTTCATTTCTATTCTGCACAATTCAAAACTTTTCCTCCTCACCTTCGACTGCTTCTTCACCAGGGAAAAAAGAAGAAAAGAAAAGAAATACAGCAACAACAATAACAAAAGAATGACGATAAAGAGAAAACACGTCAAGAAAAAAGAACGCGAAAAAGAAGAAGGAGGAAGAAGGTGAAGAAGAAGAAGTTTCGTGCGTAAACAAGAAGAAACGCGCGTGAGAAAAAGGGAAAGAAGAAGAAGCAGTGATGAGCGGATATTTTATACGCTTTTTGGGGATAATTTCATATAGTTTAGAGTATGTTTTAGTTAGTTTTTAGTCTATTTCTAGTAGTTTTTAGGAAAAATTCATATTTCTGGACTTTACTATGAGTTGTGTGTTTTTCTGTAATTTCAGGTATTTTTCTGGCTGAAATTGAAGGAGCTGAGCAAAAATCTGATTCAGGCTGAAAAAGGACTGCTAATGCTGTTGGATTCTGACCTCCCTGCACTCAAATTGGATTTTCTGGAGCTACAGAACTCGAAATGGCATGCTTCCAATTGCATTAGAAAGTAGACATCCAGGGCTTTCCAGCAATATATAATAGTTCATACTTTGCACAAGGATAGACGACGTAAACTGGCGTTCAACGCCAGTTCTCTGCCCAATTCTGGCGTCCAGCGCCAGAAAAGGATAAAAAACTGGAGTTGAACGCCCAAACTGGCATAAAAACTGGCGTTCAACTCCACAAATGGCCTCTGCACGTGACTCACTTAAATCTCAGCCCCAGCACACACCAAGTGGGCCCCAGAAGTGGACCTCTGCATCATCCATCATAGTCCACTCATATTTTGTAACCCTAGGCTACTAGTTTAGTATTTAAACAACTTTTAGAGACTTATTTTGTATCTCATGACATTTCAGATCTAAACTTTGTATTCTCTGACGGCATGAGTCTCTAAACCCCATTGTTGGGGGTGAGGAGCTCTGCTGTGTCTCGATGAATTAATGCAAGTATTTCTGTTTTCCATTCAAACACGCTTGTTCCTATCTAAGATGTTCATTCGCGCTTAACTGTGATGGAGGTGATGAGCTGTGACACTCATCACCTTCCTCAAATCATGAACGTGTGCCTGACAACCACCTCCGTTCTATATACGATTGAATGAGTATCTCTTAGATTCCTTAATCAGAATCTCCGTGGTATAAGCTAGAACTGATGGCAGCATTCATGAGAATCCGGAAAGTCTAAACCTTGTCTGTGGTATTCCGAGTAGGATTCAAGGATTGAATGACTGTGACGAGCTTCAAACTCTTGAAGGCTGGGTGTTAGTGACAGACGCAAAAGGATAGTAAATCCTATTCCAACCGGATCGAGAACCAACCGGTGATTAGCCGTGCTGTGACAGAGCGCGTGAGCGTAGTTTTCACTGGGAGGACGGAAGGTAGCCATTGACAACGGTGATCCACCAACACACAGCTTGCCATAGGAGGACGTGCGTGCGTGAATCAGAAGACAGAGGAAAGCAGAGATTCAGAAGATAAAGCATCTCCAAAACTTCAACATATTCTCCATTACTGCATAACAAGTAACCTTTAATTTATGCTCTCTCAGTTATTCACAATTCAACTGATAAACATAATTGACTTCCTGACTAAGATTTACAAGATAACCATAGATTGCTTCAAACCAACAATCTCTGTGGGATTCGACCCTTACTCACGTAAGGTATTACTTGAACGACCCAGTGCACTTGCTGGTTAGTGGTACGCGTTGTGAAAAGTGTGATTCACAATTCGTGCACCAAGTTTTTGGCGCCGTTGCCGGGGATTGTTCGTGTTTGAACAACTGACGGATTATTTTGTTGCTTAGATTAGGAAAAATTTTTTCTTTTTGGTTTAGAATCTTTTATTATTTATCCCTTGTTAAAACACTTTAAATTTATAGCTCAGTTAATTAGAACGTGGTGTTTATGTTCATGATAATTGGCTATCATATTTTTAAAACCTTTTTCAAAAATAATTTTTCTATTAAATCCTGTGCCAAATCTTAAGTTTGGTGTTTTCAAAAATAATCTTTCCAAAAATTTTCAAAGGTCCCATAACTCATTTGGCTAGAGCGTTAATCTGTGTTCTTGATAATTGGGTTAGAGTCTTTTATATTCTTTTCAAAACCTTCTTTTTCATAAATAATATTTTCTCTATTAAATTTTGTGCCAAACTTTAAGTTTGGTGTTTTCTTGTTAATTTCCCTTTGGTTTTCGAAAATTTTGGTTTGGTTTTCTAAAAATTCTAAGTTTGGTGTTCTTTCTTCATGTTCTTGTGTTCTTGTGAGTCTTCAAAGTGTTCTTGAGTTTTTCTTGTGTCTTGATCTTAAAATTTTTAAGTTTGGTGTTCCTTGGTGTTTTCCCTCCAAAAAAAATTTTCAAAAACAAGGAGCATTAGATCTAAAAATTTTAAATCTTGTACTATCTTATTGTTTTTCTCTCTCCTCACTAAATTCAAAAATATCTTTTCTAACTTCCTAACTTCTTATCTTTTCAAAATTTGTTTCAACTAACTAACCAACTTTTTGTCTATTTCTTAACTTTTTCAAAACTACCTAACTAACTCTCTCTCTCTAATTTTCGAAAATATCTTCCCTCTTTTTCAAAAATCTCTTTTTTTTTTTATTAACTAATTATTATTATTTTTTTTACGAAAAAAAAAATTTTAAAAATTCAAATTCTTTTTAGCTATTTTATTTTATTTAAGTATTTACTTCTTATAAAATAAAATAAATAAAAAGATAAATCAGTCCAAGTTATATCCATATATCCATCATGGACATAAGTGGAAATGAACAGTCCAGGAGGACTCTGGGGTCATATTCTAACCCCTCTACTGCTTCATATGGGAGTAGCATATGCATACCCTCCATTGGAGTTAGTAGCTTTGAGTTGAATCCTCAGCTCATTATCATGGTGCAGCAAAGTTGCCAGTATTCCGGTCTTCCACAGGAAGAATGTAACACCCTAACTACCAAAGTTCACACTTCCGGCTGCGCGACTCTGATAGCTCGGACATTACGACGACTTTTATACTATTTAATACTAAAATATGAGCCTGTTTAAAGACTTTAAACCGCAAAACCGCTCCCAAAAATACTTTCATCCGATAACATACATCCATAGATACCATACAACTTACAAAACTCATAAAGAGTACATCCATATATACATACATACATATATATATATATATATATATATATATATATATATATATACAAATATATTTACAAGCTTTAACCAATACAATTCCTATCCCTCTTATAGATTATATCAAGATAAAGGCGAGGGTACAATAAACCATAACTAAAACAATATAGAGCATCACAACAACAATTAAATAAGCTCTTCGTAACTTCTGCGCCCATATCCTGAAAGGGGAAAAATGTAGGGGGGTGAGAACATCATCCTCGAAAGGGTTCTCAGTAGAGGGTTTTTGGGAATTACTGTAATAGGATACGTGAAGATAACCGCACCAGTGATTCATAACCGTCTTATGCCTCTTTTCAAAAACAACGGTTTACAATAGAAGTAAAGTCGTAAATCTTTTCTGAAAGAGGAACCATTCAATTCTCAAAAACTCAAAAAGCCTTTCAAAACGGTTTATCTATACTGAAACAAAATAGGCTTTCATATTTTATTCCAAATCAGAAACATAAAACCGAAATCAACCATCGGTTCATCTCATTCCAACCACGGCCCCTAGGCCCAAACAATCCAACAATCAACCAATCACCACAGTCCAACAGAATCCCAGTAGCAAACACAAATAGGAAGTTCAAGCACAAACAAACAATTATTACAAGTAGAACAGTTAGCCATTAATCACATAGGCAAACCAAGTATAATATGCACACCCAACCAATGTCACACAAATGCATATGATGCATGCCTGTCCCTAGTGGCTGATGATATCATCTGTCGGTTATAGAGCCAACCCGACAAGTCCTGGTAGCTAACCATTGGACTGTCCCTCTGTCGTGCATCCCCAACTCGAGTTATACTCATCATAAACTTGATCATAATCATGATCCATATCCATCACCCTCACTGGTGAATATTTATCCATCACCATCACTGGTGAATATTTATGGGGGCGAGCTCATCCGGGCCTTTCACAGTGCCCGGCCACACTTACGACATAGGGTCAACAGAGTATCAAGTCTCGACCTGGAGCACGTGGTGGCTAGCCACTGCTACTACCCAGGGAAACTCATATCTCAGATAGTGGAAGTGCAACATTCACATTTATCAATGATTCAGCATAAACATGCATTCAATCTCATCCATGGATCAACATCCATCTCAGCCATCCGGCTCACGGTTCAGTCCAGAACCAGCCAATATTCATATCATACAAAGCCATTCCGGCTCACGGTTCAATCCAAAACCAACCAATATGTATAATCATACACAGCCATTCCGGCTCACAACAAAACAGCACTTCCACCATTCAACATCATTAAATTCATAAAGTCGGCATTTAAGCCATAAATCATTTCCTCAATTCATTTCACTTTGAAATCGAGTTTCAACTCTTTTCAGCCTTGGCTTTAAAGATCTCATTTCTCAAATCATTTTAGGCTCATAAGCCACTTTTACTCAAGGTAAATTTCCCTTTGAAAACAATGCCACTCTCGGCATCCTCTTTCCAAACTTCCATAACCATGGCAAGTTAAAGATTCTTTTTGGAGACACTCAAAATCATCCATTCAACAATGGGATTTTATAACAAAGTTTCTCGGCAGAGTCCCAAGTCTTTAGGGGAGAATAACATATCTCATTTCGCCAAAATCATTTAAAATCATTAAAACATTGGCTTTCTGATTTGAGTAAGAAAATAGGATCTAAGCCAAACCGAGTCACGTAACCTTTACTTCTTTCAAAACCATTTCCTTTACTTAAACAAAACCGGCTTCAATTCCATAATTAAATCTGAAGCGTTTCAAACTGATAAGAGAATCATTTTTGTTGTGTTAAACTAGAGTTCAAAAGATACTTTGAATCTTATTTAAAACGTCAAAATAATGAGGCTCATCAATCGAAATCCAATTCCTTTTAAAATCACGAAAACTCTCCCAAGGGACAATCTTTGTGTTTAATAGAGAAAAACATAAACCCGTTTTACCTTTTAAAACAGCCTCAAAGTAAAATTCTCTTTCGAATGACTTGTACCCAAAGACATACTGTACTTCTTGGAAAATAAGGAGAAATCATGATTCTCTTTTCAATAATTCTTTCAAAGCATAACTCCATTGCTTTCTTAATTGTTCTAAGTAAAGGTAATAAAAGAAGCCATAATTTCACAATCCTCAAAATAGATAGGAAAGGCATTAAACTCAAAATTCCCTAATTAACATTTCAAATAAGGACTCGGATTCTATAGAAATTTCGGCAGCACCTCCCCTAAAACTTGGACTTTTGCCACCCGGTTCGGGTCCCAACTAAACCGTTTCTCATTCCTTTTCAACAGCTCAAAACCAGAAATCAATTCAAAAGCAAGCTAAATCCAACAGTCTCCTCAGTGGCATATCTCAAGGAAGCCATTTCAAAAATCAACTCAATATCAACCGATTTAACTCATTTCTAAAGCTTTAAAGAATCGGTTCAGCAACAAATCATTTATCAAAACCAAATCAGTGAAAGCAAACCAGGCTGAATTCCAAAGAGTATTCTATCTTTCACATCATCAAAACAATTGACTCAATTCAAACCAATCCTCAATGGAATAAACTCATATTTCAAATCTTTAAAGAATCAACTTTAAAACATTACATTTCACAAAGCTGCACAACAATTCAGCCAAACAAACATTCATAAGCTTTCGAGACAATCAAATAATACATAAGGCCGATACAATCACCAAATACACATTTTCTCACATCAGTATCCATATGTAATAATTCCAATACATAAAGTATAGTTTTGGAAAGCGCCCCTACCTCAAAACGCAAATCCATAATCCACACGCCTCATAAGTTCTTTTCACCTCAACTCGAAATCAAAGGCAGCTTCAAAGCACAGCCCCACACATTTTCGCAGCAGCATAAACAGCTCTAAATTACAACAAGCAACCTCAGTTACTAAACTCTAAGAACATTAATACCGTAAGGGCTTTAATACACGTACGGGACACTAACGTAGGGCTTTCGAAACATAATTTCTTACCGGAATTTCAACACGAAGCAGCTGCGATTTTGAACCGGCCCGACAGCAGCTCCGGCGGTGGCCAGAAACTCTGGTGGATCAACTATAAAAATCACACAGCGTCAAAACCATCTCGAAAATCAAAAAGGCAGAAACCGCAATTAAAACCCTTACCGGCAACCTTTTCCGGCGACGGCAGCAGTAGCCAGAAGCTTTGGCGGTGGTCCCGGAAGTCGCAGAACTGTTCTCAGCGGCCAGAGGTGCAGCGGCCATGGCATCAACGACAGCGGGACTCCAATGGTGGCAGAAAACAACCCTATTCACAGCACCGCTTCCTGCGCTCCTCTCTAACAAGCAGCAGCAACAACTGGCGTCTTCGGTGACAATGGAGGCACGGCGACGGCACTCCCCCTCCGACGCGGCTTAATGGCGACACTGTGGCTCCCTTCAAAGCGGCGACGGCGGCGACCTCGTGGTAGCAGAGCGCGACGGATCTGGCAGCACAAGCGGCGACTGGGCAGTGCGATTCCCTCCTTCGCAGCCCTCTCTCTCTCGCCTCAGCTCTGATTCGCAGTGGAGGTGTCTTCACAGACAGCAGCAACGGTCTCCCTTCGTCCTCGCGACGGCAGTGCGACAGTCCCGAGCAGCGCGACGGCAGCGAGCTAGGCGGTTCCTTCCTTCCCTGCGCGCGCGCTCTCTCCTCTGTCCTGTGGCTATGGTTCGCGGCTTCCTCTCCTTCAACGGCAACACGACGGCGTGGCGGCAGTGATGCCCACCAGCGCCGTCCTTCCTCTTCCCCTCTCCTCTTCTCTGATCTCTTCCTCTCTAGTTCTCGTTTCTTCAACTTTGAAACGCATTCATCTAAGGCGCATTCATATGTTGGTGGGAGTGCTCTAAAGAATGTTCATTGTGAGGTTTGGGTTGCCATTCAAGATTTTACTATTATCGTTTTCTTTTTTGTTGAGAATGTAATCCAAGAAGTGTCTTCCTGAGTTTGTTATGTAATTAGATTATTTTGTTAGAGTGACAATGAAAATCTTTGTCAATAATTAATCAGAAAAAGAATTTATTAGAGGAACAACAAAAATCTATGTCAATAATTAATCGAAAAAAGAATTTATTCATTCAAGAATTTAATATTAGATATTTAAAATCTAACAATCACATATTTAAAATACATGTTAATTGGTGGATTGTTCCCTGCAATTTATCCAAATGTATAATATATAAGTCATAATATAATTTTATTTATCATTTTGCTTTGGTGTGTACAAATGATGTATGTTTTTATTTCTCTTATTGAGAATCAAGCGCTTTATTTAAAGAATAATAATTTAAATGGATCCTTAATAAATTTCATATTAAATAATTTGATCTCCAACAATTTTTATTTAAAAGTTATTGAGAATTATTTTGATTAGATAGATTGGTTTTTCCTTTGCTTTTATTAAAATTTTTAATATGTGTAGAACAATTAGATTCTTGAATAAATTTTATTACAATATAATTAAGTTCTAAAAACTATGTCACGATAAGATAAATTAATCACTTTTCAAAGACCAAATAATTTGTCTTGTAGTCATTCTCAAGACTTTTTAAAGTAATAAAACTAAAGAACCAATTTAATTGCTTACTGAACTAATGGTGAAAAAACTTAATTAAATGTACTTTATAACTCTTTCATTACTAACAACACACCTAGTATTGATGGATTTACTATTGAGAAAAATTCTGACCGAAATTTCTATCGGATTTAGCTTTATCATAGACGACACAAATGACGATTTTTGGTTTTTTGCCAAATTTTACTATCGAACAAGTAATTCAGATGGAAATTCCACAAAAAATTATGGACGTAATTAAATAAGTTGGTACCAAGTCTTAATTTTTATTCGACAAAATCCAAATTTGAAAATGCTTCAACGTTCCGTATTACTATGGAATAATGACCTGATTTAAATCGAATTCGTCTTTCTCTCTCCTTCACTTCTGAAAATAACCCTTCCGCCAAATCCCTCTCCCCACCTAGCTACCATGTAATACCCTAACTTTTAGCACCTTATGATCGTACTAAAAGTTCAGGCGTTACTTACCTCTAACCCTTTTTATTTTATATTAAGTTTATTTAATATTTAGCATTTGCGAATACGAACCAAAATTTTAATTAAAAAAATGAATATTCTTTATTTTAAACCACTTAATCACAAAAATATATATACTCACATAGTAATATATACATAGACTTATTCAAAGATCCTCAAATACAAGTCTTACCCCTCTAAAAACCAAAACAATAAATGACGAGAGAAAAATAAAATCTAAGAACTTAACTCGTAAACATAATCTTCTATGCTCCTGTAGCTCCGCACTAAACCTTCACACCTGTAGCTGACACGGGTGGAAATAGGGGGTAAGAACTGTAACACCCTAATATTCAAATCCTTATGCTCGAGTCATAAGTCAATGATATTACGGTGGTACGACTCTTAGGTGGATTTTTAATAAATAAATATAGGTAATTTCGAAAGGAGTATTAATCGAGAAGCCTGAAAAGAGTAGAAATAAAATCGCGAAGACGTATCTCTCACGTTTCGACAACAAAAGATAAACCGTGAAGCCGAAAACGATATACGGACAAGGCGTAGAGGAGATTAAGAGATAGATAACAGATAGATATATATAACATAAGTAAATAGCTACTAGTCGCGACCCGCGAAGTTTAGGTCGGCTAGAGTACATTATGAAATTAGTTGACAACAGTATATCCTAATCTCTCCCGAAGGAAACATGAGAGCCTCTATAGGCAATTTCAAAGAGTTCAATACATAATATAAACTTTCCAAAACAAAGGTGGAGAGATTCTAATCAAAACACAAAGTAGAGGAAATAAAGATCTTCGCCGTCTCTCAGGCGACCCACAACTCACTTCTGAGCATCTGGACCTGTATCTGAAAAATAAGAGATATATACGGAATGAGAACCCCGGGCCCATGGGTTCCCAGTACGGTAAAAGTGCCAAATAAATTCAATGTACTGCAACAAAAACTCACTAAGCATCCTAAACTTCTTCACCAATTATTCATCCTAGGTTCTCGCTAATCCATAAATAGGCAACTGTCATAAGGGAGTGCTAAATTCAATTCATGTTTCACATGTTTCCCAACTCGGTGACTCTTCCACGAATCAGACTCAGAATCATAAGCAAAACCATCACCAGTTGTTCTGCCTCAGCAGTTCTATATCAATACATCATCATGCAATCACATCATCAATTCATCCCATCAAGAACAGCCCTCACACCCACCGACACCAGCATGAGGGGCCTCTCAGTTGTACAAACACAAGCAATACAGGCAGGTAATACACAAACATGATACAAGTAGAACAAGTAGCATATAGTCAGGTAACATGGCATATATGATGTAGAAATCCAA
The DNA here is from genome assembly GCF_003086295.3 of Arachis hypogaea. Classification (NCBI taxonomy): domain Eukaryota; kingdom Viridiplantae; phylum Streptophyta; class Magnoliopsida; order Fabales; family Fabaceae; genus Arachis; species Arachis hypogaea. The sequence goes on along the minus strand of NC_092049.1, from coordinate 131,793,770 downwards.
GACAAATGGCAAACCCAAACAATTCAAACATATGCAAATGATGAATGCCTGCCCTATGGCTAATGATATCATCTGTCGGTTATATAGCCAACCCGACATGTCCTGGTAGCTAACCATTGGACAGAAACACCCCTTGCGGAGCAAGTAGGTTTGAGCTACAACCCCCTTGCTACTGCCCGCTCAACCCAGAGCCAGTGAAATAATCACTACTGCGGCTACTACCCAGGCGGGTGTCTAAAAGCTCAACCTGGAGCGAGTGGATTCACCACTACTGCCGCTACTACCCAGGCGTCGCAATCTCTGACCTGGAGCAAGTGGGACGAACCACAACCCTTGCTACTACCCAGGTATCTCAAGCATTGGCCCGGAGCAAGTGGGACGAACCACAACCCTTGCTACTGCCCAGGCATCTCAAACATATATTCATTCAATCTCAATTCATATTATCAACATTCGTTGTTACCAAATCTCAAACATTAACTTGGAGCAAGTGGGACGAACCACAACCCTTGCTACTACCCAAGTATCACAAATAAACATTTATTCATAATCACCCTTTATTATTATCAATCCTCAGACAATGACCCGGAGCAAGCGGGATGAACCACGACCCTTGCTACTACCCAGGTATCACAAATACACATTTGTTCAAAACCCCACGATTAAACTCGTTTATCATAATCCTCCTTTCCCGTCTCATACCCAGAGCAAGTGGACAACGCCACTGCCTACTACCCGGGGTCGCACATCACATTTCAATATTTTTTCATTATTATCCATTTAACATATTCATTCATTAATCATATATGCATTTATACTCAGCCATAAACAATAATGGCTTTGCCGTAACCCGGCAATAACTCAGCCATCCGGATCATGGTCCAATCAAGAACGGGCCATTTATCAATAAATATAGCCCTCCGGCTCATGGCATACACGGTACTTCCACCGTCATCCTCCATATCTCATATAATCATCTTTGATCATCATTGATCATAACTTTTCCCCTTGCTTCACTCGCAAGTTACCACATCCCCTAGCTCATTGCTAGGCATATCAGAATGATTTAATAAATAAGAGGTGAGATCGGAGGCTTAGAAGTATGAGATTTGGCTTTTAAAACTCAAAAATCAACTTTGGCATGAAAACAGGGCCACGCGTACGCGCACTTCACGCGCATGCGTGGATGGCCACAAAACTCATCAACGCGCAAGCGTCATACGCGCGGACGCGCGGGTTGAAAAATAGCCAAACAACGCGCAAGCGTCAGCCACGCGTACGCGTGGGTGCTCTTGCGCCCCAGGCACAAAACTGGCACAACTCTGGCACAACTCTCAGGAAAATAGCTGGGCATTTGGTGCAGCGCATCGACGCGCCCGTGCACACCACGTGCACGCATGGATAGTGCCTTCTTAAAGAACGACGCGTACGCGCCAAGTGCGCCTACGCGTGGAGGGTCATTCTGCTAAAAATTTTCTAAGTTAAAAGCTGCAGAATTTACAGATTCAACCCCCAATCTTCCGACGGACATAACTTTCTCATTTTAAATCATTTTTCACCCGTTCTTCATACAGCATGGACATCCCGGATCCAATTTCATTTCTAAATAGATTTGGCACAAAACAGAGATCCGTAGTCCAAGTTATGTCCCGTCAAAGTATGCCCAAAAACCATGTTTTCATACAAAACCACTAGGTGCCATTTTCAAAACAAGCCATTTTCAACTCTTTTCAAAATCAACCAAAACATGCCAATTTCAACCCTTTTTGAAATCAATCAAAATGTACCAAAATCCATATCAAGCCATCCTCAACTCACACATTGACACTTTACCAAAAATTCCCAAAACCACATCTAACCATTTTAACACTTCTCAATCAAATGGCTAAAGGACAAACACAATATCATGTCATACATCCTTCCTCATCCCAATTTCCAATAATACCATTTCCAATCAACCATCATTATACGTAATCAATATCATACTCACTATCACGTGATTTCACCCACAAATCAACCTTAATCATTCCCCAAGCATATATCACAACATACATATCTCTAATGCATCATCATACCATCAAGGCATCAATAATCATAATCACATATATGATCACATAATATATCTCAACCGAACCAAACATACCTCGTCTACATAATTTCACCCAAAATTACCAAATTCCACACTTCAACTTCTCAAACCTTATTATTCAATAACCAACCTAATCATTCATATATTCATTATCTGAAATTCATCCAATCACTTGTACCATCATACAATGCACACATCGACTTACCTTTCTTACCTCTTTCCGGCCTCCGGCCCAAAATTCACGGCCTCCGGCCCAATTTTCACAATTTAAATGCATAAACCACAAATCAATACTCATTACCCAGTACATCAAATTCTCAATACACCAAGCATACAAGGTCACACAATTCTCAACCCAATCATTAATTCACATTACATATCAACTATGCATATTAGCACCAACCATTTACACAATCCAAACTTAATCCTAGGGGCATCTAGCCTAGGAATTCTCATCACAACACACGGTATTTAAATGAAACTTAAACCGTACCTCTTGTAGCCAAACCAATTGAGCCTCTTCTTTGGAATTCTTCACCAACCTTAGCTCCAAGCCTTACCAAAGCTCCTCAAGCAATACCAATCTCCCAATTGTGCACCAACATCACCAAATACACTAACATAACCAATGTCACATACATACATCAACCTAGGGCTCATAAAAATGACAAATCACAAGGGTTTGAGCACTTCTTACCTCAGCCCATATGAAGTAGGGATAGAACCCACTTAGAATCCATGTTGGAGTATCCCTAAACACCCAAAATCACAAGATTTCAACACTAACTACCCAAAAACGTGTAACAGTGGAGAATTTCGAAAACTGGGCAGAGATGAATGAAATACTCACCACCAAACTTAGATAGAATTGTAGAGGATGAGAAGAGCAACACGTGGCCGCAAACGGCTCGTCAATCGGAGCTCCGTAGCTCAAGTTATGGTGGTTTGAAGATCAAAGAGAGTTAGGTTTTCTCTCTTCTCTTCTCTCTTCTCAAATCAGCGCCCCAACCCTTCTTTTTAGGGTAAAATGAGCTGAAATGCTCACAACTAATGTTTATATATGTTGGGTCTTGGACCCACTTAGGCCCGGTTCACTTATTTTTGCCCATTGGCCCAATTTTGGGCCAAAACCTTTAAGATTAGCGCTCTAAATCGCACTTTAAATATTTCTACCTTCCCTAATTATAATTCCTCATTTCTTAATCTTATTTACCCATAATCAATTTCCTCAGTTGTAGTACCAGACAGATCTCAGCCGGTACTGCCGGTCGAAATTCCACTGCGCACTTTTACGCAGAAAACTATATTTTCCGACTCGGAAAAATTCACTGAATCCAAATATCATATTTAAATTATCAAATTCCGATTGCCAAATCTTCCAACCATATTCGCTCCTATTTAACTTATTATTTACTAAATTTCGATTAGACCGGGTATTACATTCTACCCCCTAACAGAAATTTTCGCCCTCGAAAATTCCATCCATCACTATCCTCTCCCTCTGCCAAGCCAATTACCACTAATCACAGCTCAACTCCAAGCATAACCTCCAAACTTACTTTCTTATTCTCAAACCTTCGAATTTCTACATGACTTGCTGTTATAAAGTCTCTGACTCATCAATCAAAAACCCCTTTCATTTCTAGAAAGCAAATGAGTTTGAAATAACAATTTTACAAAAATCATAAGAATCCGCTTTCCTTTAATAATCTATAAAAGCATTCGAGACACATCTCTTTCGTTAAAGTTTCTCATATAAAAAAATTATCCTCAAAACCATAACCAGCACTCTTTCAAATTTTTTGGAGAAAAATTTTCAACAGTACCTCCCCAAAAATTGGAGTTTACCACCCGTCACGGGCTCCCTCAAACCAATCTCAGTACTGCATCTGTATTTCAATTTAGTGGCTTTCACATTCGTCTTTCAAAACCAATCATTATAAATCTCAATCTAATTCCAAGGTCACTATGACCAAACATCATGGTACTCATCTCTCAAACATGACAACTCGCACTCTCTCATCATCTAAATCCAATTATGCATCAATGATAATTTCCTCATCCGTTTCAGAACCATCAAGGCTCACAGCCGCAATTAATTCCAATTACCTAGAATCATTATCTGCATAAGCTCACTAAACTTTTAAGTACTCAAAGCATAAAACATTTCCAATCATGCTCTACTTTTCCTTATTATTACCATACTATGCTAACGCTTTAGCAAGCTTCCGCTATGCCACCTTGATTTCTCGTCAAATATTAGTTCCATCACTTATTTCCTCAAGTACTAAACCACCACTTAACTTGACCGACAATTCGAATTAACGTTTCCAAATCCATCATTTAGGACCATCCCTTATCTATTTAAATCAAAGGAACTAAAAGTCACGAGTTCAATCCATTTCACCAAAAATCCAGAAATCAACCAACTACATAACAAACACAACACATCATTCTCAATAGAAAGTCATTTACATCACAGGCATTTATCCATTTGTATTAAGGCAATTACCTCAATCTTACTGTCGCAATCGGCCCGCATCCTGACTCTCTCTTTGTTGGCAATTTCTTGATACATGCCCTGCTAACCCGCACTTGTAACATACACCTAACCCCAATCGGCACGGCCTATTTGGGTGATGAGTTCCAGATCTCTGACAGCTTGAAACATCAGAAGCAGCCGCTGCCCGTTTTCCCTTACCATTCCTTTGGGACTCCTTACTCGTCGCAAAGTTATTCTGTCCTAGGGGAAAGTGTTGTACGTATCCTCTCTCCTTAAACTCTCGACCCCTTGGTGTGAATCCTTGGTTGTGCTCTCTATGACTTCCCTTCTCTGCAACCCTCCTTTTCACACACTTTTCAGCAATTCTGCTCTTATTCACTAACTCTGAAAAAGTTCGGATCTCCATTGGTCCCACTGAACTTAAGATGTCACTCCGGAGCCCTCCTTCATACTTAATGCATTTCCATTCCTCGAAGTCTCCCGGAGCTCCTTGACACATGCGGGAAAACCTGAATAGCTCCTCAAATTTGTCTGTATACTCAGATATGGACATAGCACCTTGCTTTAGCTGCAGTAACTCCAATTCCTTGGCTGTCCTGGCGGAATTCGGAAAGTACTTCTTATAGAATTCCACCTGGAAAGCAACCCAAGTGATATGATCATTCCCCTGTTGTAGGAGACGTCGAGCCCCTTGCCACCAATGCGATGCTTCCCCCGTGAGTAGATAGGTAGCGAATTCAACACGCTGCTCTTCAGGCACCAACTGCGCTTGCAGTGCTCGCTCCATGGCCTGAAACCAAGTATCAGCTTCAGTCGGATTGGTGGTTCCCTTGAACTTAGGTGGATTAACCTTTAAGAAGGTTGCCAGTGTCATCGGGCCCTGAGCTTCCCTTCCGCCATTGCCATTATTGTTCATCTGTTGCCCAAGAGCCTCCGTAGTGGCCTGCATAGCAGCAGCCATATTCTCCAACGCCGCCATAAGGTTTACCGGGTTATTCGGGTTGATTTCCGGTTCCTGCGTATTAGTACGATCTCTTTCACGTCCCCGACCGGGTCCACGAGGTGCCATCTGGTTCCTATACACACCAAACAATCGATATCAAGTTGATCAGTCTCAATATCGGAAGTATAGTGCTTCAAAGTACCAAAGGTACACTCATGGACTTCATGCTAGATGTATCGATTAGATACCCTACCTAGCACAGGCACAGACTCAGAGTATGCATTGAAGCATAAGCAGTTCCATCCCTCAGGCTCACGAGGACGAACTGCTCTGATACCATAATGTAACACCCTAATATTCAAATCCTTATGCTCGAGTCATAAGTCAATGATATTACGGTGGTACGACTCTCAGGTGGATTTTTAATAAATAAATATAGGTAATTTCGAAAGGAGTATTAATCGAGAAGCCTGAAAAGAGTAGAAATAAAATCGCGAAGACGTATCTCTCACGTTTCGACAACAAAAGATAAACCGTGAAGCCGAAAACGATATACGGACAAGGCGTAGAGGAGATTAATAGATAGATAACAGATAGATATATATAACATAAGTAAATAGCTACTAGTCGCGACCCGCGAAGTTTAGGTCGGCTAGAGTACATTATGAAATTAGTTGACAACAGTATATCCTAATCTCTCCCGAAGGAAACATGAGAGCCTCTATAGGCAAATTCAAAGAGTTCAATACATAATATAAACTTTCCAAAACAAAGGTGGAGAGATTCTAATCAAAACACAAAGTAGAGGAAATAAAGATCTTCGCCGTCTCTCAGGCGACCCACAACTCACTTCTGAGCATCTGGACCTGTATCTGAAAAATAAGAGATATATACGGAATGAGAACCCCGGGCCCATGGGTTCCCAGTACGGTAAAAGTGCCAAATAAATTCAATGTACTGCAACAAAAACTCACTAAGCATCCTAAACTTCTTCACCAATTATTCATCCTAGGTTCTCGCTAATCCATAAATAGGCAACTGTCATAAGGGAGTACTAAATTCAATTCATGTTTCACATGTTTCCCAACTCGGTGACTCTTCCACGAATCAGACTCAGAATCATAAGCAAAACCATCACCAGTTGTTCTGCCTCAGCAGTTCTATATCAATACATCATCATGCAATCACATCATCAATTCATCCCATCAAGAACAGCCCTCACACCCACCGACACCAGCATGAGGGGCCTCTCAGTTGTACAAACACAAGCAATACAGGCAGGTAATACACAAACATGATACAAGTAGAACAAGTAGCATATAGTCAGGTAACATGGCATATATGATGTAGAAATCCAAGACAAATGGCAAACCCAAACAATTCAAACATATGCAAATGATGAATGCTGCCCTATGGCTGATGATATCATCTGTCGGTTATATAGCCAACCCGACATGTCCTGGTAGCTAACCATTGGACAGAAACACCCCTTGCGGAGCAAGTAGGTTTGAGCTACAACCCCCTTGCTACTGCTCGCTCAACCCAGAGCCAGTGAAATAATCACTACTGCGGCTACTACCCAGGCGGGTGTCTAAAAGCTCAACCTGGAGCGAGTGGATTCACCACTACTGCCGCTACTACCCAGGCGTCGCAATCTCTGACCTGGAGCAAGTGGGACGAACCACAACCCTTGCTACTACCCAGGTATCTCAAGCATTGGCCCGGAGCAAGTGGGACGAACCACAACCCTTGCTACTGCCCAGGCATCTCAAACATATATTCATTCAATCTCAATTCATATTATCAACATTCGTTGTTACCAAATCTCAAACATTAACTTGGAGCAAGTGGGACGAACCACAACCCTTGCTACTACCCAAGTATCACAAATAAACATTTATTCATAATCACCCTTCATTATTATCAATCCTCAGACAATGACCCGGAGCAAGCGGGACGAACCACGACCCTTGCTACTACCCAAGTATGACAAATACACATTTGTTCAAAACCCCACGATTAAACTCGTTTATCATAATCCTCCTTTCCCGTCTCATACCCGGAGCAAGTGGACAACGCCACTGCCTACTACCCGGGGTCGCACATCACATTTCAATATTTTTTCATTATTATCCATTTAACATATTCATTCATTAATCATATATGCATTTATACTCAGCCATAAACAATAATGGCTTTGCCGTAACCCGGCAATAACTCAGCCATCCGGATCATGGTCCAATCAAGAACGGGCCATTTATCAATAAATATAGCCCTCCGGCTCATGGCATACACGGTACTTCCACCGTCATCCTCCATATCTCATATAATCATCTTTGATCATCATTGATCATAACTTTTCCCCTTGCTTCACTCGCAAGTTACCACATCCCCTAGCTCATTGCTAGGCATATCAGAATGATTTAATACATAAGAGGTGAGATCGGAGGCTTAGAAGTATGAGATTTGGCTTTTAAAACTCAAAAATCAACTTTGGCATGAAAACAGGGCCACGCGTACGCGCACTTCACGCGCATGCGTGGATGGCCACAAAACTCATCAACGCGCAAGCGTCATACGCGCGGACGCGCGGGTTGAAAAATAGCCAAACAACGCGCAAGCGTCAGCCACGCGTACGCGTGGGTGCTCTTGCGCCCCAGGCACAAAACTGGCACAACTCTCAGGAAAATAGCTGGGCATTTGGTGCAGCGCATCGACGCGCCCGTGCACACCACGTGCACGCGTGGATAGTGCCTTCTTGAAGAACGACGCGTACGCGCCAAGTGCGCCTACGCGTGGAGGGTCATTCTGCTAAAAATTTTCTAAGTTAAAAGCTGCAGAGTTTACAGATTCAACCCCCAATCTTCCGACGGACATAACTTTCTCATTTTAAATCATTTTTCACCCGTTCTTCAAACGGCATGGACATCCCGGATCCAATTTCATTTCTAAATAGATTTGGCACAAAATAGAGATCCGTAGTCCAAGTTATGTCCCATCAAAGTATGCCCAAAAACCATGTTTTCATACAAAACCACTAGGTGCCATTTTCAAAACAAGCCATTTTTAACTCTTTTCAAAATCAACCAAAACATGCCAATTTCAACCCTTTTTGAAATCAATCAAAATGTACCAAAATCCACATCAAGCCATCCTCAACTCACACATTGACACTTTACCAAAAATTCCCAAAACCACATCTAACCATTTTAACACTTCTCAATCAAATGGCTAAAGGACAAACACAATATCATGTCATACATCCTTCCTCATCCCAATTTCCAATAATACCATTTCCAATCAACCATCATTATACGTAATCAATATCATACTCACTATCACGTGATTTCACCCACAAATCAACCTTAATCATTCCCCAAGCATATATCACAACATACATATCTCTAATGCATCATCATACCATCAAGGCATCAATAATCATAATCACATATATGATCACATAATATATCTCAACCGAACCAAACATACCTCATCTACATAATTTCACCCAAAATTACCAAATTCCACACTTCAACTTCTCAAACCTTATTATTCAATAACCAACCTAATCATTCATATATTCATTATCTGAAATTCATCCAATCACTTGTGCCATCATACAATGCACACATCGACTTACCTTTCTTACCTCTTTCCGGCCTCCGGCCCAAAATTCACGGCCTTCGGCCCAAAATTCACGGCCTCCGGCCCAATTTTCACAATTTAAATGCATAAACCACAAATCAATACTCATTACCCAGTACATCAAATTCTCAATACACCAAGCATACAAGGTCACACAATTCTTAACCCAATCATTAATTCACATTACATATCAACTATGCATATTAGCACCAACCATTTACACAATCCAAACTTAATCCTAGGGGCATCTAGCCTAGGAATTCTCATCACAACACACGGTATTTAAATGAAACTTAAACCGTACCTCTTGTAGCCAAACCAATTGAGCCTCTTCTTTGGAATTCTTCACCAACCTTAGCTCCAAGCCTTACCAAAGCTCCTCAAGCAATACCAATCTCCCAATTGTGCACCAACATCACCAAATACACTAACATAACCAATGTCACATACATACATCAACCTAGGGCTCATAAAAATGACAAATCACACGGGTTTGAGCACTTCTTACCTCAGCCCATATGAAGTAGGGATAGAACCCACTTAGAATCCATGTTGGAGTATCCCTAAACACCCAAAATCATAAGATTTCAACACTAACTACCCAAAAACGTGTAACAGTGGGGAATTTCGAAAACTGGGCAGAGATGAATGAAATACTCACCACCAAACTTAGATAGAATTGTAGAGGATGAGAAGAGCAACGCGTGGCCGCAAACGGCTCGTCAATCGGAGCTCCGTAGCTCAAGTTATGGTGGTTTGAAGATCAAAGAGAGTTAGGTTTTCTCTCTTCTCTTCTCTCTTCTCAAATCAGCGCCCCAACCCTTCTTTTTAGGGTAAAATGAGCTGAAATGCTCACAACTAATGTTTATATATGTTGGGTCTTGGGCCCACTTAGGCCCGGTTCACTTATTTTTGCCCATTGGCCCAATTTTGGGCCAAAACCTTTAAGATTAGCACTCTAAATCGCACTTTAAATATTTCTACCTTCCCTAATTATAATTCCTCATTTCTTAATCTTATTTACCCATAATCAATTTCCTCAGTTGTAGTACCAGACAGATCTCAGCCGGTACTGCCGGTCAAAATTCCACTGCGCACTTTTACGCAGAAAACTATATTTTCCGACTCGGAAAAATTCATTGAATCCAAATATCATATTTAAATTATCAAATTCCGATTGCCAAATCTTCCAACCATATTCGCTCCTATTTAACTTATTATTTACTAAATTTCGATTAGACCGGGTATTACAAGAACTGGAGAGTTCTTAGTAGGGTCGGGGTAGTTAGTTAAGTTCGTTTTATTATTTGTTACCCAGGATCTCCACAACAAAATACTTACAATCTTCAATAGATGGCCAATAACAACAAACCTCATAATACAAACAACTTTAACAAACCAGAGATATAGAGAAAATTACAAGTCAAGAAGTACACACACACAATCACAGAAAACACATATCACAAACAAGTTTGCACAAACAAGCAAGACAAACAATGCATATGATGCATGCCTTTCCTAATGGCCGTGAGCTCACGTGTTGGTTAAACTGCCAAAACTCCACACATCTGGTAGCTAATCCAGATATAGTGCCCTATCACACTCTTGAGATATAGTGCCCGCCACACTCATGGGATATAGTACCTGCCGCATTTCTTGGGATAAAATGTTCCCACACTCTTGGGATATAGCGCCCGCCACACTCATGGGATATAGTGCCCGACACATTTTCCAGGATAAAGTGCTCCCACATTCTTGGGATATAGCACCCACCATGCTCTTGGGATATAGTGCCTGACACACTCATGGGATATAGTGCCCGACATACTTTACAATAGAGAGAAAACTTACACATACTCATCACTAATCATACCTCGTTTATCATATTCATTCATTAACTCATATATGCATATCTGGTATACCCGCAACATTTCTGCATTTCCTCAATTAATCATAATCATTTAATCATCAATCATATTTCAATAGCAATTCATTATTTCAATTAATCGGCATCATTTCAGCCTCGTACATCTCATACTCAGCCTTCTACACTTCCTTAGCTCATTTAATATCAACTTAACTCCAAAATCAAGAAAAATCACGTTTCAAATCGCTTCCAATAAATTAACCAATTCCAACAGCAAAAATTATTTCTTTAATAATTTAAAATCAGCTAATATAACTCTTAAAGCTTTTAAAAATTTATTTTGACTCCCAATATTTTTAGAAATTACACTTTAATCACTAAACTTCTAAAAACTCCGTTTTAACCTCCAAACTTTCTTTTAATTAACTTTCCCCCCCCCCAAATACATAATTCTCAAGCAAACAATAATAATTCATCAATAATTCAACATAAACTTAATCAAACTTAAACAATACTTAATCAAACCAACATTCACTTATCAGATTCACATTTAATTATTATAAAATTATTAAATCCTACCTCCATGCAGAAATCAAAACAACGGAAACTCTGGAGAAACTTTTTGACCGAGCTACTGAAGAAGAAAACGTCAAAAATTGTCTATGTCTCCTAGAACTCCAATTGGCCGAATTCAAGGAGAAGGGATGCTACGTCACCGTCAATTTCTACCGAACAAAAGTGATGTCATCGTGTAGAGAAAGAAGATACGAACACTTTTATCGAATTAGATTTTTCATTGGAATTACGGATCTCAATAAATCAAAGCCGGAATTTTGGTGGAGGTTACGGTTCTCTCTATACAAGTTCGGTCTCTCTCTCGCTTATCATATGAAAGAAAAAAAATGAAGCCAACTGAAGATAATTAATTGATTATATGACACTTAATAAATGAAACTAATAAGGGGTAAGTACGATTTTGGTCCCTAAAGTTTAGCCCCAGAATCGAATTTGTCCCTCTTCTAATTTTCGATTTATAATCGTCCTTAACGTTTTTTTTGTATTAAAATCGTCCTTTTTATTTTTTTTGGACAAAAATGCCCTCCCCTTTCCCCTCTCCCTCCACCCCCACCCCCACCCCCACCCCGTCTCCCCTTCCCCCCACCCCCACCACCATCCTGCGTCCCCTTCCCCCCACCCCCACCACCACACTGCGTCCTCCCCTTCCCCCCACCACCACTCCCACCTCGCCTCCCCTTCCCCCCCACCCCCAGTCACCCTTTCCCCCCACCTCCAACCACACCGCGTCCTCCCCTTCCACCCACCTCCACCCTCACCGCGTCCTCCCCTTCCCCCCACCTCCACCCTCACCCCGCCTCCCCTTCCCCCCCACCCCCACCCCCAGTCACCCCTTCCCCCCACCTCCAACCACACCGCGTCCTCCCCTTCCCCCCACCTCCACCCCCAGTCACCCTTTCCCCCCACCTCCAACTACACCGCGTCCTCCCCTTCCTCCCACCTCCACCCTCACCCCGCCTCCCCTTCCCCCCCACCCCTACCACCAGCCCGCGTCTCCACCCCTTCCCCCCAACACAACCACCACCACCACTACTACCAACACAACAACAAATAACAAACAGAGATCAATGAAAACCAACAACTCAAAACTAACAATGATTCAACAAATGAAAGATTCAACAGAGGAGGAGGAGCATAGGAGGAGGAGGTCACGGCAGTAAGGGCGAGGAGGGGCAGAGGAGGAGAGGAGGGCGAGGTGCAAGGGCACGGCGGCGGTTCACGGACGCGGCGAAGATGAGAGGAGGAGGAGGAGGCAGAGGCGGCGAGGCTCGCGAGGCGGCGAGGTGGCGACGTGCGCAAGGCGCGAAGGCGGCGAGGTGATGCGTTCGCATATTTGCTATATTAACTAGTTAGTTTAGTTGGTTTTAGCTTAATTTCATTTATTATTACTAGAATAAATAAGCAATTTTGTGAGTTTTCTCTACATGCATTCATAAACCAAGAACTAGGTGAAATTTGGCATATTTCATGCAAATGAATTAAGAAGTTTATAAACAAGTTGATGTGAATGATTCCCTTGAAATTTATTGCATAAGATGGCAAGACTTTGAGGAAGTTTCTTTGGTTTATGTTAGGTGATAAAGCTAGAAAGCAATGGAGCAAGAATTAGAGCAAGAAGGCTTGAAGATATATCAAGCTTGGCAAGGAAGCAGAGGATCGCATGTTGCCAACTTGGGCTACCACTGGCGTGTTTGATGATAACGCCAGCAGCCCTGGAGAGTGATCCTAGAGGAGTTTGCACGTTGCCAACTTGCACTTTTACTTGAGTGCTTGGCAATAACGTCAAGAGGCAAGACTTGGCAAGAGGGGAGAGGACTCGAGCACGTTGCTCACCTTTGAAGTGCAGGGGCGTGTCCAATGACAACGCCAATAAGCAAGGCTTGGTCCAGGGAAGGAGGCTAGCACGTTGCCAACGCTGGATTCTAAAGGCGTGTGCAATGGCAACGTAGCAAGCAAAGCTTGGAGCAAGAAGGCAACCACAAGCACGTTGCCAACTTGAAGGTTCATTGGCGTGTGTAGTGGCAACGCCAGGAAGCAAGCATGGAGCAAGGGGGCAGGGGCTGGCACGTTGCCAACGTGCTGAGAAGAAGGAGTGTTTGCCAAAAACGCTGGCAACCCTGGCAGCCGGACCTTACTCTCTTCCATGGAGTATATCTTGAGTTGTAGAGCTTCAAATGATGCACTCTCAACGGCATTGGAAAGTAGACATCCGGAGCTTTCCAACGATATATCATAGTATGGGTTTGACATTAGTTTGAAGCTTCAAAAGCTGGCTTCATTTAGAGCTTCAGAATCTAATGGCGTTGGCAACTTGGAAGAACAAAGGCGTGTTCACCAAAAACGTGTGCGATTTTGGCAGCCTGACCCTGTCTTCTTCAATGGAGCATAACTTGAGTTATAGAGATCCAAATTGAGTGCTTTCAGTTGCGTTGGAAAGCTGACATTCAGAGTTTTCCAACCATATATAATAGTCTATAGTGGAGCATGAAATGGAAGCTCGAATCAGAGTCATCTTTAGGCCCCAAAAACAAGAAAATGAGGTTGAAATTCAAGGAAGCATGAATGGGCCAAGGAATGGGAGTCGAACACGTTGCCAAGGCTAAAATGGCCTGGCGTGTTCCTTGGCAACTTGGGAAACAACGCCCAGGCCAAGAAATCTGGGCTAGAGGCATTGTCATGGGCGTTATTGGTGGAGTGTTTGGCAAAAACGCCCAACCAGGGCAGCCTGACCTTGCCCTCTTCAATGGAGCATAACTTGAGCTAGGAAGGTCCAAATGAGGTGATTATAGTGGCATTGAAAAGTAGACATCAAGAGCTTTCCAATGATATATCATAGTTCATATTTAGGCAAAGGATTAAAGCCCAAAGTTCAGGCAACATTAAGCATAAAAAGTGAAGAACAAGCAAGTGTTTGGCAACAACTTGGGCAACAACTTGGGCAACAACGCCCAAGCACCAAGTCCCACTCCCAGGAAAATGCATTGGCCCGTTGCCAACGTGCTCTGAACTGGCGTGTTTGCCAGTAACGCCCACTGGGCCAGAATTGAGGTGAATGAGCCCTGCTTTTCTCTGCTCTCTTCAAAGGCCAACAATTCCTCTAATGAGCCAGCCAAATCAACAAGGACAAAGCCCATAAATCTCAACCAATCAAGGCCACAAGAATCATCTAGAATAGTTAATTTTCATTTTGTTTGTAATTTGCTTTTAATTTCATTTCAATTTGTAATTTAGGAAAGCCTATATAAAGGTCATAGTTTCATAGAATTAGGGGCGAAAAACCGTGGAGACCAGAGCTCTCTCTTAGATTTTTTTTAGACTTTTTATTTTTTATTTTTTTAGGACTCTTAGACACTTTTACATTTACATCATAGTAGTTACTTTTGCTAGCTTTTACTCTGCTTTGTACTACACTCCCAATTGGGAAGCATAGAAGGGAGGAAGTTAGTTTTATTTTGCAATTTTTGAAATTCAGTTTTCAAGAACTTCTTCTCCATTCTTCATCACTCTTCTCTACTCAATTTTAATGTTTACTTTTGCATTTGTTATTGAATTTAGAGCTATGATTCACTAAACCACATTTTCATTAGGGGGAGGAGCTCTGCTCATTTGAATGAGTTGATAACTTTTCTTTTCCTTCTCAATTCAAGTGGTTCATCTAAAAGGAAACTCTTGTTCTTCACAGATTCAATCACCATCGAGAGAGGGATTAATCTATATGAATTATGTGGTGAATTTAAGAAAGGAGCTACATAATTCAGTTTAGAGTTCTTCCTTTCATGATTTCCTTGATCAATACACTTTGGTTGGTATGTGAGATGTAACCTCCCTTAGTTGAGATTCTGGAAGTTGTGTGGCTTGGATTAGGAATTGAACTTCATCTCTTCTCATGAACAATTAGATCACGAGAGTGGAAATTGGTTGTGTTGAGAGAAATTGAGTTACCAAGAGATTGGGACTCAATTACCCACAAATTGCCATGGATCTATACCCATGATTGAGAAGGAATTGATCAACATCAATTCAGGAGAATTTGCATCTCTGATCTCTAATGATCTCTCCATCATTAATTCTCATCTCTTTTGTTCTTTAGTTATTTTGAATATCCACTACCCAATTCCCTTCTACATTCTTGCAATTTATCATTCTTGCCATTTACATTCTGTTTCTCTATTTCTTGCAATTTACTCTTCTGCTCTTTAAAATTCTACAACCTTTACTTTCTTGCAACTTATTTTTCATGTCATTTAAGTTTCTTGCACTTTAAGTTTCAGTTATTCACTTTTATTTTCTTTCTCTATTTTAGTTCTTTAAATTTCTTGTCATTTAATTTTCTGCACTTGCATTCAAAAATCAAATCTCATGAAAAACCCATGTTTGCTTGACTAAATATACCATTTAACTAAAATTGATTAATCTACCAATCTCCGTGGGATCGACCTCACTCTTAGTGAGTTTTATTACTTGATACAATCCGATATACTTGCCTGTTATACGTGAATTCTTAATTTTTTACGTATCACGAGGCGGGCGAGGCTCGCGAGGCGGCGGCGGTCACCCTCCCCCCTTTCCCCTTCCCCCTCCCCCTCCCCCTCCCCCTCTCCCCTTCCCCCCACCCCCGCGTCCTTTCTCCCTCCCCCACCCCCACGCGTGTTTTATTTTATTATTTTAAAATTTTATTTTTTTATTAAAATAGGGGTAGTTTAGGAATTAAATTAAAAATTTTATTAAAAAGGACGAATTTAATACAAAAAAAAAAAAAACGTTAAGGACAATTTTAAATCCAAAATTAGAAGAGGGACGAAATCGATTCTGACGCTAAACTTTAGGGACCAAAATCGTACTTATCCCAACTAATAACGAGGTTTCATGGTTATAGTTTGATCCACGTTTCTTTTCTTTTCTTTTCTTTAATGATTCGGGCACAATAAAATGAAATGAAGAATGATAAGATTAACTAATGAAATGAAATGGTTGATTTGTTAGAAAAGGAGTTATGTGTCACGTTTATGTTTATATATATATATATATTAAGCCAACGTTGCGCTTTCTTTCTTTTGCTTCTATATTGGCTTCAACCAAATGAATGAATCCCTTTCCCTTATTTCCTTATCAAACTTAATAATAATAATAATAATTTTTATCTTTTTCAAAATATTTTATTATAATAAAATTTATTTAAAAATTTTAATAAATTTGAAACTCAAAGTATCATAAAATTTAATTTAATTATTTTTAAAAAAATATTTTTTTAATAAAATAATAAATTATGAATAACTCATTATTTAATTTTCAAAAACTCGAATTATTATATACCACCTCCATCAACAACTTTCATCCGGCCGCCACCGCAGAGCCCTCGGTATTTCAATGTCCTAACCACATCATAACAAGTCACATTATGCCTGCCTCCACTACATACCGACCCTAATCTCCATTCTTTCGGCACTCTTTCTTTCCTTAGAGTGGCTGTCACTACCACATTGAAGCTGTCGTCACCACCATTTCACTGTCCTCTTCCATTTTCTAGATTTGTCGTCTTCCTCCTTCTCCTTCTTCTCTTTCCTTTTTTGAAAATTCTAAATCCTTTCTATAGTTACAACTATCTCCATTGTTGTCCCCACTAGCCTCTAGGTTAGGCTAAATTTTAATTTTAATTTTACTTTTTATTTTTAATTACATTTTAAGTTAACATGTAATTTTATAGTTATTTTATGTTTAGAATAATTATACATAAATTAGGGTTATGATTTTTTAATTTGATAAAGTTCTGTTTACTTTAGATCATGTAATTTTTAGGATTTTAAAAAATTTAGGGTAATTAATATAATTTAAGTTTAATAAGTTAATTTATCTTAATTGGTTAGTTACAGTTTAATTAATTTAGAGATTCGGTTACTTTAGTTTTGAAATTAGGTTAACTAGGAGAATTAGGTGACTTTATTTTTTAAATGAATTAAATTTAGGTTAATTATATTAATTTACGTTAGTTAGGGCAATTTAGGTTATTACCTTTGAATTTAGAGAGGAAACAATATGAGATAATAAATGGTGTGAAATAATTAGTTGGTGTAAAAATTACCTGTGATAAAATTCGATGGTAATTGTTTGTCAATTTTGTTGAACTTTTCCATTATTACTATCAGATTATTTTAACAGTAAGAGTGTTGATGAATTTTATATATATTTTGATCGTACGGTAAATTTGCCAGAAGTAAAAAACTGTTGATGGAGAGATGCATTCTAACAAAGTCAATAAGACATTTGAAGTCACCTGTAACAAATATAGCCAAAAAGACTGTTACTACAAAACTTGCTCCAAATCCCATAAAGATCCTAATTAAAAGTCTATGACCAAAAAGAAAGAAGAGCTAGCAAAGAAAATGTTACATATCAATGGGCTCTACCAACACCATACAGATATAATAAGCACTTTTGGGTTCCATTTGTCCTATATATCAAAAGGTTGGGAGTTTAAGTGTCACTTTATATTTTGATGAGGGATTTAATTCTCTGTAAATAAAATATTCAAGTGTTTAATTGATAATTATTTATACAGGTTCAGAGAATAGAGAAAAATAGTCAGAACACCAATTCTATAATAATTACCATGGATCCGGTGGTATAAGCAAGTTCATGGTTATATCTCTTAAAGTTGTGTTCATAATCTTGTCATTGTTTATATATGAATTGTATGTTATTTATAATTGTAGGCAAATAAAAAAACTACCTAAATCAATTCTAAATGAAGGGACTCTAGTAGCATAAGAGGATGAAATGTCATTTTTATGGTCTGCTCCCCAATTAGAAGTGGTAATCTGAATCATAATTAAATTATACTATTTTATCGTTCATCCCATCTCTTATGCTCCCATGCTCTCTGCTACTACTCAAGGAGGTTTATGGTTTCAAACATGAAACAAGAGGAGAGAGACTACTAGAATCATCTAATAACATCTTCTGGGAGCAACAAAATGACATTGTTCGTGCTCACGTGGAATAGGACAAATAGGTCTCTGTCCTTTCTAATAAGCCATGCACGTGGATATCTAACATGTACCTCATTACCTTAACATTCTACCTCAGTAGCTTAACGAGACACATTAGCAAGTTTCGTTAATCCTTGATAGCAAAAAAACAAAAAGACCTCATTGACAAACAGAGGACAAGGTCAATGGTCAAAATGGATTATTTTTTAGTCAAATATTGTGTTGTCATTCGAACAAATGGACAGGGACCATATTGATCATTACAAAAAAATATTAGAATAACGAGACCGATTTTAACAACCAACAACATCAGTTGCTAATAGTGATCAATCGATCTTTTTTATACCAAAAAAGATTAGTCACTAAATCGATCGCTAATTTTTAATTTTTAGTAATGGGTACCTTACTCTAGAAATTTTAAATGTACGAATCAAGCGTTTCATTAAACTTTTTAACAATTCAAAACAACAACAATAGTACAATTTTAAGAAAGAATTTTGCTAAAGAAGAACACTGGTTAAGAATAAGAATTTTAAAAATTATTTTTTACTTTATATTTTAAAAAATGATATTCTTAATTAGTATTTCAAGACATTTATTAGTAAGACCATTTTAAAAAATTTGAAGCATCAAGCTACACAATAATTTTTTTTTAAGAAATCAATTTCATGCAAGAGTATAGTTAGGAGGGTTATTGACTTGAGTAGACCCAAAAACTCAGGGTTTAAAATTTCTTTTTAGAAAAAATCATATTCATATTTTGGTTCGGTGCCTTTTTTGGAACTTGGCTCAACTTGGCTTGAAAATATATCATTTTTGAAAGAATAAATCACAAAAAATAAAAAAAAATAAAAACTTAGAGAAACTATCCAAAAAGAGCTGATAAAAATAACTATAAAAGATGAAAACGACAAAAAATTTTCAAAAGATAGATTAAAAAATTAAATTGATAAAAATAATCAAACAGCAAACCTCTTTAAATCTTCATTATATATAATAAAAGTAGAAATATATAGGTAACAAAAACGTCAAGTTTGTTAGAAGTTTCAACTAATGATTGTTAAAAACATTAAAGGTTTTAATAAAAGGATGGGAAAAATTGAAAATGTTTGAAAATGTCGAAGACAAAAGTAATTAAAACGGTTTAAAGTTTTGAGAGCAAAATTAAAAATTTCTTTAAAATGTTGGAGGCATTTTTTCATACTTTTTCCTTGTTTAATACTATGTTAATTTCAATTTTTTTTTCAATTGTTTAGACTATACAGCATTTTGTCTATATTTTCTTTGGTGATTTAATTTTCTTTAAATCTATCAAGCTAGCAACTAATAAAAAGATTAGTAATTTAACATATTACGTAAGTATGCTCCATTAATTCTAAAAAGAAATCATTGACAAAAAGACTAACCAAATTCATAAAATTAAAAATCAAGGAACGATATTTTTTTTATTAAAACTCTAGTAATTCTTCGAAAAAATTGTCGGAATCATAATGAATATTCACTCTAAATTATTTCTCTATCATATATTATTGCACAATAGATCTGTATGGTACATTTTTAACAAATGAAATAATTATACATTTTACCAATCTTACACATAGTTAAAATTTAAATAAAAATAAGCTTTTACAACACACATAAAATATATTCTAGAATCACATAAGTATTTATGACGTTTTATACTTTTATGAAAATGGAAATTATATGATAAATTAATTATTTATATTCTTATTTATTATATCAATTTTAGATAAACTTTATGTCAATTTTTTTATTATTTATTATAAAATATGTAAGACCTAAAACTTTTGAAAAGCCTTATTCTAAATTGATTTCAATTTAATTATTCATTAAAGACTTTAATTTTAGAAATTATTTAATTAAAGCTAATTAAATTAAGTTTAGATAATTAAATTAGAATTTTTCTCTAATTTTATAATTGTTGAATAATTTTCTATATTTGAACTATAAAATTTAGTAATTGCAAAATAATAAGAATTTTGTATAAATTGATTTAGAGAATTGAGATTTTGGAATTCAATCTATTTTAATTTTTATGAATAAAGAAAATTAATTATATTATCTCTAATTATTGAATTAAAGTCTTTATTTAAAAATAATTTATAAATTGATAAATAATTAAATAGTATTTTTACAAATATTATTAATGGATTAAAAGTTGATTTTTGATTTTCAATTACTCCTAATTTTAGTGAAATGACTGAACCACCCCTAACCCTAATTCCCAAATTGGGACCCTAATTCTAAAATCCCTAATGAAACCTAAACCGCTTCCCCCCCCCCAGTAAACAAAAGAAAAAGAAACCACCCTCTCTAACACATGAACTTCAGCCAAACAGAAAGGGAAGAGAGGAGAGGGATCTGCGAGAGAAGGGGATGGGAGAGTGAGGGCGGCGCCGGCAAGCGTCACTGCCGCCGCGCCGTCAGGTCCTACAGAGAAGAGAGAGGGAGAGCTGAGGAAGGAGAAGAGAGAGAAGACCACACTGCTACCTCGCCGCCGCTCACCGCGCCGTGTCACGTCGCCGTCCAGCCGTGTCGAAGAAGAGGCGTCGTCGTTTTGAACCCGCGTCGCCGTTACTATCGATTGGGCCAACCGAGGGAGAGTGAGAAAGAAACGAGAGAGCCCACGGTGGAGAAAGGGGAGATGCCGCCACTGTACCAGTCGCCGTCGAGCCCGCCGAGCAGAAGCTTCCATGGCCGTCGCCGTTGAGCTCACAAGTGAGAGAGAAAGAGTTCGCAGGTGAGAGAGGAAGGTGTTGCGCCGCCGTTCGTTGCTGTTCAGCCACCGCCACGCCTTGTCGTCGCCGGAGTTACCACCGCCACGTGCCACCGCCGCTTCTCACCGCCGAGGGGAAGCCTTGTCTACGTTGCTGCCTTGGTCGTCGGTGAGTTGTGCACCGCCACCAGAGTCAAAGATAGCGCCAGCCTTGTTCTGATTTCAATTCTCCTATTCTTGAAACTGTAACGCTTTAAACCTTGCTCTGTTTTTATCTTGTTCCTCTGTTCCTTCCTGGCTTAATTATAGGACTATGGATTACTGTTTTAGTCGTTGCTGGTTTACCGTTCGAAAAAGGCATAATTGATGCTGAGATCGTTGTTGTTCTTGCTCCGAGAGAACTGATGTCATTGTCATTGCTGTTGGTTCTGAATCCTATTACATTGATTCTGGTTTGCTCTTCTCCTTGGTTCTGACCTATTTGGCACGTTCTATTTTGTCACTTTTAATTGCCATGTTCTTGTTTTAATTCAATTCTGGTCTTTGAATTGTTGTGAATCTTCCAGAGCTATGTTTGTTTTTTATTCTTATCCAATTCGAATCCTTGTCTCGCTGAAACCATCGTCACTGCCATAAGAGATTGACAATGCTGCTGCTTCAGTTGCGTGCTTGCTGCTGCCATAAAAATTAAAAGAGAAGGGAGTTACCACGTTTAATCTATGTTAATTCAACTAATCGAGGTAGGGGTTTTTCTTAAAATTTAATTTACATTACAGAGTTGTGATAAATAGATATTGATGCAAAAAGATATATTTGTGTGATTATATTTGTCTTGTGGATGTGATGGTTTGTTGGACTGGATTATTGGGTGCTTGATTGCTTGAGTGCAGTACGGTGGTTGATAAGAAATAGATTTGGAAAGCTATTTACTTGATTATTATGAAAAGTGGTTTTTCTTGGTTTGAAGTTAAAGCGGTTTGATTTTGAGTCGGTCTGGTTTTATAAACAATTTAATACTTGAGCTGGTTTGATTTGAAAATACTTTGATACTGAAATTGGTTGAATTTTGGAAAGTGATTGAGAAAGGTTTGAGAAATGTTTGGATGGAACCCGAAAAGGGTGGCAGAATCCGAGTTTTAGAGGAGATGCTGCCGAAATTTTATAAGATTGGAAGTTTTGTTTGAAGTAACTGTTTAAAAAGACTTGGTTCTTAAACGTTAAATGTTTAAGATTGATTTTTTTAGAAAATAAAGAATTAAGTTTTGGTTTGAGATTATTGATTAACGGAAAGAAGGATGATGATGATTGATTTGAAATATGATTTTTGAATGAATTTGGAAATGGGATATGGATTGACGAATGATGATGATATTGAGAATGGCTTAGAAATTGATGAATGATGAATGAATTACTTATGTGGCTTATGAATTTGAAATATCTGAGAAACGAGGTTCCCTGGATTAAGTGCCGTGGCTTGCCACCACGTGTACCAGGTTGAAAACTCGATACTCTGTTGACCCTACGACGTAAGTGTGACCGGGCACTATATAAATTCCCGGGAATGTTACCCCCATTGAACAATATTGATTATTTGAGAAAAAACTATGCATAGACTCTTGGGGATGCACGTCGGGGGACAGTCTAAGGACAATTCAGACTTGTCGGGTTGGCTGGATAACCGACAGATGAGCCTCATCAGCCATAGGACAGGCATGCATCATATGCATTTGTATGCTTTGCTTGGGTTTGGACTTGTTTTGGTTTGCCTAATTGCTAAACTGTTCTTAACTGCTACTTGAACTATTTGCTGTAACTGCTTCCTACTTGTGCTTTCCTTGTCTGTCTTGCCTGTGTTTGTTCTGGCGTGTTACATTTGAGAATGGACCTTGGGTGCTGAATTAATGATTGTGTTGTTTGATTGCGTGGTTGGTTTTTGATTGAGATTTACTTATGAGAAAAGAAAGACTTTGGATTTCTGAAAATAGTAAACATTGTTTCTTTGAAAAGGTTTTGAACGATTAGCTATTGGATTTTAAAAGGATTCATAAGGCAACGATAATCACTGAATTTAAAAATAGTTTTCTTATTGAATATCTTCTTATGACAACTTTGAAACTCCGTGGTGAGACCGTGTGGTTAAGTTCTCACCCCCCTACAGCTTTACCTTTTCAGGAACCGGATGAAGCATTATGAAGAGTTATAATGCGTTTGGTTTATATGTTGTTGTATTAATTAGATTATTTTCTTCCCTCGCCTTTGTTATTATAAGTTTGTAAGAGGGATAGGGGTTGTATATTTTATATGTATATTATATTATGAGATATTATGTAAGGAGTATTGTATATGAATCTATGCCTGCTTGTATTTCCTTAAATTTAGTATTTATTTCCGGTTTTCAAAGAAATCAGCGACACGGTGTCGAGTCAGAGGCTCCTATTTTAATATTTAGTATATAGAGTAGTCATAATACTTCTTGCTATCAGAGTGGCGCAGCCGGAAGCGTGACATTCTGGTAGTGAGGGTGTTACATTATGGTATCAGAGCAGTCTTTCCTGTAGAGCCTGAGGAATGGACCGATTATGCTTCAATTGCATACTCTGTGTGTCTGTCATGTTATAGGTCTTGTCCGAATGACGAGAATTAGAGCTTTATGCACATGACTGTCTTTTGATTAACACTGTTAGCTTTCCATTGCATATCTGTTGATATTAAGTCTGACCAGCTTAATATTAATGGTTTACGTATACGGTAAAGTTAATGGGTTATCATGGACAAAGTTGAATTAATAAGCAATGTGGTTCACGGGTTCTGGGAGCGTTAGAAATTAATTTTTTGAAGTTAGTTCCGTTTTGATGTGTAATCTTGTTCATGTCGTGTAGCTTAGTACACCGTTCTCTCTTTTATTGGTTATGTTGGAATTCCTTGTTTTAGATTTTTCCTTTTAAGATATGATTCAACTCTGTTCCTAGCGATATTTATTCATTCCTATATATATATTTCTGCTTGATTATAATCCTGATTATTCACTTAAAATTATTTAGAACTTTTACCTTTGATGTTGCTCATATTTCTCTTCACGAATCACGAGTTCTTCTTTCGAGTTGGTTTGAACTTGTTTCGCATGACAATGGTCCTTAATTCTTTGAAAAACGTCAGATGTTATTCCTTGATTAGTTTACACCGAAGGTAGGTACTTTAATCATGCCACATGATGCGTGTGCTGCTTATCCTTCGATTTACCATCTTTTACACTCCTTGTTTCAATTCTTTTTGGAACCTGAGTTGATTATTTATCATTATCATTATTTATGCATTTCTTCATAAATTTTGTATCCTTTTATTTGATCCTAAATCTGTTCTAGCGTAACACATAATTCTGAATACTTGAGTGATTTGGAACCGTGAGAGTTACGATTCGTAGCAAGCTAATTGTGTGATTTGGTTCCTCTACTTTGCCTTCTACAACTTATGCGTATTTTGCCCAGGTTACAATTTTTGATCCTGTTTTTCTCTAAATGAATAAAGTACTTCCCTTGGTAAAAATTTCGAATTTGTCTTGGTATGAGATAACAATTCTAGTAATATTCTTTCAATGTTTTTGTTTCGGAATCTTCGTTGAGAAGAGTTTTGATCTTTTTATTTTATCTGATCTTGTCTGTAACCATTCTTTGAATTCTGGGTATGACTATCTCAGATCTTACATGTACTTTCCTACAAGAGATAAATAAATCCTTTATGTAGTTAAAAACATACTTGTTTTTAAAGGTATTATCTATACTCTAATTAACTATATAAGAACACTTTACATTAGATTTCTTTCCTTGAACATAATTTGATTCTCCTCCAATATTTACTCAAATTTTTATATATGTCTTTACTTGATTATGTACTCTAAGATTCTTGATAAGAAATTTTTGCTTCTATTAGTTAATCTCTAATTGACAAACTTCAATTAATTTATTTTAAATTGGATTGTTTTCACGCAATACCTTATTAAAACTTCTAGTAATTATTTTGGGAAAGTGAATTCATTCCTTCGTAAGGTTACAACTCGATTTTCCCTTTCGGTACATCTTCTTGTTTTTGTACATCCTTGCTTATTTATAATTTCAAACGTTTCTCCAAGTTCTTGTGAAACACCATTTTGGTTACTTGTTCTTATTTATCAAAATTTGTATTCCTTTGAATAAACTCCAAACTTATTTTGATGCAACATACCACTTTTTATAATCTCGTTCTAAGGTTTTTGTTTCAGATTCCATTGAAGAAATTTCAATTCAGTTCTTGTTTTACTGGATTCTATCCGTAGCCCTAACTTAAATTTCAACAAAATCGTTTTGGAACTTAGCATATATTTACTGATACGAAGGTTTAAAACTTTCTTATGCAATCGAAACCTATTTGTTTGTAACGTATCAAGTATTCTTTTAATGACTAATTTATCTCAGACTTTCTCTTCTGAATAGAATTTAGTTCTACCTCTAAGTTTGATATAAATTTTTATGCATATTCTTGTTTGATTATGATCTTTTAAGATTTTTTTAACATTTTTAGCTCAATTAATTTTCATTATTTCAAGTTTTGCACAAATCTAATTTAACTTGAATTTGTTTTAATATAACCTAATATTTACGTTTTTGTTACCTCTCTTGAAGGATATCTATTTCATATCTTTTCTTTTAGAATGAGAAATCATATTTTCTTAGATTTTTCCATGCTTCTGAGTTTTGCAAATGATATCGTTAGTTCAGTTATTCCTCTCTCGTGAACTTAGTGTTCCTCTGTTCTGGCTTGAACTTATTTCAATTTAAATTATCACTACTTTTCTTATCTCTTATGGAGTTCCTAGATTCAAATTTCCTATTTAGATGCAAAATGATTTTCTTTCTAGAACATTTTCTCGTGCCTGTAAATCGTTACTTAGTTGCAATCTTACGCATCCTCCTTAATTTATACGAATTTTATCCTCATCACTTATTCATCTTTTCCTTAGATTTGTAACTACTTGAATATACTGGTGCTTATCTCAATGTCACATGTGGTCCTTAGAAAATAAAAACCGAAGCGTTAGTTTTTCAGGAAATGACTAATAGATGAGGAGATGAACTTTGGCAAGTTTGAAAACACTGTAGGTTATGACGTTTAAATTTCGGGAAAGGAGTATTGTCGGGAAGATATTCAAATTTTCGGTAGCTCAATTCGTATAAGATAACGACTCGCAACAAGTTAGTTAAGTGACCAGAGCAACGTGAGATAGATAAGCGTAAGGTGAAACTTGTAACGCGGTAGTTCTTTAGGATACGGTTCATGAACGTTGAACGTGAAGCTTGTAAGTATGTGACATCAAAGGGAGTTGTGATAGTGAGCTATGTTAAAACTCATAAGGTTGACACCATGTAACCCATTTTCTTTTCAGCCGATTTCGTAACTTCTGCTTTACGCCATGTTTTTCCTTTATTTCTAAGTCTTATGGTTTATTTGCTATTTGAAAATTTATATATACCACAACTTTTTGTTTTTCTAAAGTATTCAAAAGAAAAGTATTGAAACCGTGTAATATTTCCTGTAATATGCTAAATTTTCTTATCTAAAAAGCATTTGAACAGTAGAGTACTTATTCTTAGTATTACCTTGTATATTCTTTTAATTTTCGAGGACGAAAATTTTTATAAGGTGGGTAGGATGTAAGACCCAAAACTTTTGAAAAGCCTTATTCTAAATTGATTTCAATTTAATTATTCATTAAAGACTTTAATTTTAGAAATTATTTAATTAAAGCTAATTAAATTAAGTTTAGATAATTAAATTAGAATTTTTCTCTAATTTTATAATTGTTGAATAATTTTCTATATTTGAACTATAAAATTTAGTAATTGTAAAATAATAAGAATTTTGTATAAATTGATTTAGAGAATTGAGATTTTGGAATTCAATCTATTTTAATTTTTATGAATAAAGAAAATTAATTATATTATCTCTAATTATTGAATTAAAGTCTTTATTTAAAAATAATTTATAAATTGATAAATAATTAAATAGTATTTTTACAAATATTATTAATGGATTAAAAGTTGATTTTTGATTTTCAATTACTCCTAATTTTAGTGAAATGACTGAACCACCCCTAACCCTAATTCCCAAATTGGGAACCCTAATTCTAAAATCCCTAATGAAACCTAAACCGCTTCCCCCCCACCCCCCAGTAAACAAAAGAAAAAGAAACCACCCTCTCTAACACATGAACTTCAGCCAAACAGAAAGGGAAGAGAGGAGAGGGATCTGCGGGAGAAGGGGATGGGAGAGTGAGGGTGGCGCCGGCAAGCGTCACTGCCGCCGCGCCGTCAGGTCCTACAGAGAAGAGAGAGGGAGAGCTGAGGAAGGAGAAGAGAGAGAAGACCACACTACTACCTCGCCGCCGCTCACCGCGCCGTGTCGCGTCGCCGTCCAGCCGTGTCGAAGAAGAGGCGTCGTCGTTTTGAACCCGCGTCGCCGTTACTATCGATTGGGCCAACCGAGGGAGAGTGAGAGAGGAACGGGAGAGCCCACGGTGGAGAAAGGGGAGATGCCGCCACTGTACCAGTCGCCGTCGAGCCCGCCGAGCAGAAGCTTCCATGGCCGTCGCCGTTGAGCTCACAAGTGAGAGAGAAAGAGTTCGCAGGTGAGAGAGGAAGGTGTTGCGCCGCCGTTCGTTGCTGTTCAGCCACCGCCACGCCTTGTCGTCGCCGGAGTTACCACCGCCACATGCCACCGCCGCTTCTCACCGCCGAGGGGAAGCCTTGTCTACGTTGCTGCCTTGGTCGCCGGTGAGTTGTGCACCGCCACCAGAGTCAAAGACAGCGCCAGCCTTGTTCTGATTTCAATTCTCCTATTCTTGAAACTGTAACGCTTTAAACCTTGCTCTGTTTTTATCTTGTTCCTCTGTTCCTTCCTGGCTTAATTATAGGACTATGGATTACTGTTTTAGTCGTTGCTGGTTTACCGTTCGAAAAAGGCATAATTGATGCTGAGATCGTTGTTGTTCTTGCTCCGAGAGAACTGATGTCATTGTCATTGCTGTTGGTTCTGAATCCTATTACATTGATTCTGGTTTGCTCTTCTCCTTGGTTCTGACCTATTTGGCACGTTCTATTTTGTCACTTTTAATTGCCATGTTCTTGTTTTAATTCAATTCTGGTCTTTGAATTGTTGTGAATCTTCCAGAGCTATGTTTGTTTTTTATTCTTATCCAATTCGAATCCTTGTCTCGCTGAAACCATCGTCACTGCCATAAGAGATTGACAATGCTGCTGCTTCAGTTGCGTGCTTGCTGCTGCCATAAAAATTAAAAGAGAAGGGAGTTACCACGTTTAATCTATGTTAATTCAACTAATCGAGGTAGGGGTTTTTCTTAAAATTTAATTTACATTACAGAGTTGTGATAAATAGATATTGATGCAAAAAGATATATTTGTGTGATTATATTTGTCTTGTGGATGTGATGGTTTGTTGGACTGGATTATTGGGTGCTTGATTGCTTGAGTGCAGTACGGTGGTTGATAAGAAATAGATTTGGAAAGCTATTTACTTGATTATTATGAAAAGTGGTTTTTCTTGGTTTGAAGTTAAAGCGGTTTGATTTTGAGTCGGTCTGGTTTTATAAACAATTTAATACTTGAGCTGGTTTGATTTGAAAATACTTTGATACTGGAATTGGTTGAATTTTGGAAAGTGATTGAGAAAGGTTTGAGAAATGTTTGGATGGAACCCGAAAAGGGTGGCAGAATCCGAGTTTTAGAGGAGATGCTGCCGAAATTTTATAAGATTGGAAGTTTTGTTTGAAGTAACTGTTTAAAAAGACTTGGTTCTTAAACGTTAAATGTTTAAGATTGATTTTTTTAGAAAATAAAGAATTAAGTTTTGGTTTGAGATTATTGATTAACTCCGCCTATGTTACACTTGCGGTACATAGCCGGTCCCAAGCCCGGATAAAGGAGGAGGGTTGTGTTAGGTCTTCGGCAACCAACATAAAAATATAGCCGAACCCCCATGACATGAATCAAAGACATTATTGCGCTAAAGCTAGGTCGTTGCCCGGAAGCAACGCGCCGTATGGCTCGAGTACGGTGTCGAAGCAAGAGCCGCTGCATCGGTGCCCGGATGTAGTGTTAAATGAGCAAGGGTTCTCGCGTTTTCGTGAACGGACGAGGGTAAATAAGCTAGTTCACAAAGGAAAAGGTAAAGGTCGAAGCGACAGAAGGTTGAGATTTGGGACATGGAACATAGGCACTCTAACAGGAAAGTCCATGGAGGTGGTGGACACCATGACAAGGAGGAAGATTAACATTATGTGCCTACAAGAAACGAAATGGGTTGGTGCAAAGGCTAGGGAGTTGGATACTTCTGGTTTCAAACTTTGGTATACAGGAAAGGTGAAGAATAGGAATGGGGTTGGAATAATTGTGGATAAGCAGTGGAAGAAAGACGTAGTGGATGTCAAGAGGGTGGGAGATCGGATCATCTCTATCAAACTTGTGGTAGAGGGAGGTGCTTTCCATGTGATTAGCGCCTATGCACCGCAAGTGGGTTCGGACGAACAACACAAGATAAGGTTTTGGGAGGATCTAGAGAGTTTGGTTCAAGGCATACCTTTGGGAGATAAGATTTTCTTAGGAGGAGATTTAAATGGCCATGTTGGGAGAGAAGTGACTGGATATGGGAGTATTCACGGAGGCCATGGTTTCGGGGTGATCAATGCCGAGGGTAAAACTATTTTGGATTTTTCCTCAACTTTTGATCTTCTCATCGCAAATACATGTTTTAAAAAGAGAGACGAACATCTTATAACCTATAAGAGTGGCATGACAAGCTCTCAAATCGACTTCTTCTTGTTGAGGAGAGTCGACCGGAAATTTTGCATTAACTGTAAAATTATCCCGGGAGAGAGTTTGACAACACAACATAGGGTGCTCGTCCTGGATTTTCGCGTTGAGCAAAAGTTGAGGAAAAGACATCATACGAAGAACCCAAGGACGAGGTGGTGGCGGATGAAAGGGGAGGAACAAAGAAGCTTCCTAAGACGGGTAGGAGAAGAGGCAAAGTGGGATGGGAATGGAAGCGCGGAAGAGATGTGGAGGGAGATGGCAGAAGTTATTAGAAGAACAGCAAAAGAAAGTTTTGGTGAATCTAAAGGAATAGGACCAAGAGACAAGGAGTCCTGGTGGTGGAATGCGAGTATACAAGAAAAGATAAAGATAAAAAGGGAATGCTTTAAAGAGTGGTCTTTATGCCGCAATGCAGATAACTGGGAAAAATATAAGGCGGCTAAGAAAGAGACAAAAGTGGCTGTAAGTGAAGCAAGAACAAGAGCATATGAGGGTCTCTACCAGTCTTTGGACACGAAAGAAGGAGAAAAATGTATATATAGAATCGCAAAGAGTCGGGAAAGAAGAACGAGAGATTTGGATCAGGTTAAGTGCATAAAGGATAAGGATGGAGAGGTGTTGGCTCAAGAGGAGAAGATTAATGAAAGGTGGAAGAGCTACTTCTACGAGTTATTTAATGAGGGACAGAAGACTCTTCCGAGCCTTGGTCGATTATGCACAAGGGAAGAAGATCAAAACTTTAACTACTATCGAAGGATTCGAGACTTCGAGGTAAAAGAGGCTCTAAAGCAGATGAAAAATGGCAGGGCAGTAGGACCTGATAATATCCTGATTGAGGTTTGGAAGGGTCTTGGAGGAAAAGGCATCAACTGGTTAACCAAGCTTTTTAATGAGATTTTAAGGTCAAAGAAGATGCCTGATGAGTGGAGAAAGAGCACCTTGGTACCTATCTACAAGAATAAGGGGGATATACAAAGTTGCGGAAACTATAGAGGGATTAAGCTTATGAGTCATACTATGAAGTTATGGGAAAGGGTGATAGAACGGAGGTTGAGAAAAGAGACACAAGTAACAGAGAACCAATTTGGATTTATGCCAGGCAGATCTACCACTGAAGCGATATACCTATTAAGAAGGATGATGGAGAGGTATCGTAGTAATAAAAGGGATCTACACATGGTGTTTATTGATTTGGAAAAAGCGTATGATAGGGTACCAAGGGAGGTTTTATGGAAGGTTTTAGAAAAGAGGAGAGTAAGGATCGCATATATTCGGGCAATTAAAGACATGTATGAGGGGGCCACAACTAGTGTGAAGACTCAAGGTGGTGTGACAGAGGAATTCCCTATTGGTATAGGATTACACCAGGGATCATCCTTAAGTCCATACCTTTTCACATTAGTCTTGGAAGTACTCACAGAGCACATCCAAGAGCCCGTGCCATGGTGCATGCTTTTTGCCGATGATATCGTCCTTATGGGAGAGTCAAGGGAAGACCTAAATAAGAAGTTGGAGTTATGGAGAGAAGCTCTAGAAGTGTATGGTCTGCGCATAAGCCGTAGCAAGACGGAATATATGGAATGTAAGTTCAGTCTGAGAAGGGAAAACTCCAATATAGAGGTGAAGATTGGAGAAAACATCCTGCGAAAAGTTAAAAGTTTTAAGTATCTTGGGTGCATCATACAGGATAATGGAGAGATTGAACAGGATGTAAATCATAGGATCCAAGCAGGTTGGTCAAAATGGCGGAGTGCATCTGGTTTTATATGCGACAAAAAAGTGCCTTTAAAACTTAAAGGTAAATTCTATCGCACCGCTATAAGACCGGCTATGCTGTATGGTACGGAGTGTTGGGCGGCTAAAGGGGAGCATGAACATAAGTTGAGTGTGGCAGAGATGAAGATGTTGAGATGGATGAGTGGTCATACGCGATTGGATAAAATAAGGAATGAAAATATAAGGGAGAGAGTTGGAGTAGCACCCATTGTGGAAAAGATGGTTGAATCGCGTCTCAGGTGGTTTGGACATGTGGGAAGAAGACCGATAGAACATCCAGTCAGGAGGGTGGATGAGATGGAAGATGGACAAAAGGCGAAAGGCAGAGGAAGACCTAAGAAGACCATCCATGAGGTGGTCAAACGAGATCTACATGTAAACGGTCTCTCTGTAGACATGATACATGACAGAGCACAATGGCGTCGTTTGATTCATGTAGCCGACCCCACTTAGTGGGACAAGGCTTTGTTATTGTTGTTTGTTTGAGATTATTGATTAACGGAAAGAAGGATGATGATGATTGATTTGAAATATGATTTTTGAATGAATTTGGAAATGGGATATGGATTGACGAATGATGATGATATTGAGAATGGCTTAGAAATTGATGAATGATGAATGAATTACTTATGTGGCTTATGAATTTGAAATATCTGAGAAACGAGGTTCCCTGGATTGAGTGTCGTGGCTTGCCACCACGTGTACCAGGTTGAAAACTCGATACTCTGTTGACCCTACGACGTAAGTGTGACCGGGCACTATATAAATTCCCGGGAATGTTACCCCCATTGAGCAATATTGATTATTTGAGAAAAAACTATGCATAGACTCTTGGGGATGCACGTCGGGGGACAGTCTAAGGACAATTCAGACTTGTCGGGTTGGCTGGATAACCGACAGATGAGCCTCATCAGCCATAGGACAGGCATGCATCATATGCATTTGTATGCTTTGCTTGGGTTTGGACTTGTTTTGGTTTGCCTAATTGCTAAACTGTTCTTAACTGCTACTTGAACTATTTGCTGTAACTGCTTCCTACTTGTGCTTTCCTTGTCTGTCTTGCCTGTGTTTGTTCTGGCGTGTTACATTTGAGAATGGACCTTGGGTGCTGAATTAATGATTGTGTTGTTTGATTGCGTGGTTGGTTTTTGATTGAGATTTACTTATGAGAAAAGAAAGACTTTGGATTTCTGAAAATAGTAAACATTGTTTCTTTGAAAAGGTTTTGAACGATTAGCTATTGGATTTTAAAAGGATTCATAAGGCAACGATAATCACTGAATTTAAAAATAGTTTTCTTATTGAATATCTTCTTATGACAACTTTGAAACTCCGTGGTGAGACCGTGTGGTTAAGTTCTCACCCCCCTACAGCTTTACCTTTTCAGGAACCGGATGAAGCATTATGAAGAGTTATAATGCGTTTGGTTTATATGTTGTTGTATTAATTAGATTATTTTCTTCCCTCGCCTTTGTTATTATAAGTTTGTAAGAGGGATAGGGGTTGTATATTTTATATGTATATTATATTATGAGATATTATGTAAGGAGTATTGTATATGAATCTATGCCTGCTTGTATTTCCTTAAATTTAGTATTTATTTCCGGTTTTCAAAGAAATCAGCGACACGGTGTCGAGTCAGAGGCTCCTATTTTAATATTTAGTATATAGAGTAGTCATAATACTTCTTGCTATCAGAGTGGCGCAGCCGGAAGCGTGACATTCTGGTAGTGAGGGTGTTACATTATGGTATCAGAGCAGTCTTTCCTGTAGAGCCTGAGGAATGGACCGATTATGCTTCAATTGCATACTCTGTGTGTCTGTCATGTTATAGGTCTTGTCCGAATGACGAGAATTAGAGCTTTATGCACATGACTGTCTTTTGATTAACACTGTTAGCTTTCCATTGCATATCTGTTGATATTAAGTCTGACCAGCTTAATATTAATGGTTTACGTATACGGTAAAGTTAATGGGTTATCATGGACAAAGTTGAATTAATAAGCAATGTGGTTCACGGGTTCTGGGAGCGTTAGAAATTAATTTTTTGAAGTTAGTTCCGTTTTGATGTGTAATCTTGTTCATGTCGTGTAGCTTAGTACACCGTTCTCTCTTTTATTGGTTATGTTGGAATTCCTTGTTTTAGATTTTTCCTTTTAAGATATGATTCAACTCTGTTCCTAGCGATATTTATTCATTCCTATATATATATTTCTGCTTGATTATAATCCTGATTATTCACTTAAAATTATTTAGAACTTTTACCTTTGATGTTGCTCATATTTCTCTTCACGAATCACGAGTTCTTCTTTCGAGTTGGTTTGAACTTGTTTCGCATGACAATGGTCCTTAATTCTTTGAAAAACGTCAGATGTTATTCCTTGATTAGTTTACACCGAAGGTAGGTACTTTAATCATGCCACATGATGCGTGTGCTGCTTATCCTTCGATTTACCATCTTTTACACTCCTTGTTTCAATTCTTTTTGGAACCTGAGTTGATTATTTATCATTATCATTATTTATACATTTCTTCATAAATTTTGTATCCTTTTATTTGATCCTAAATCTGTTCTAGCGTAACACATAATTCTGAATACTTGAGTGATTTGGAACCGTGAGAGTTACGATTCGTAGCAAGCTAATTGTGTGATTTGGTTCCTCTACTTTGCCTTCTACAACTTATGCGTATTTTGCCCAGGTTACAATTTTTGATCCTGTTTTTCTCTAAATGAATAAAGTACTTCCCTTGGTAAAAATTTCGAATTTGTCTTGGTATGAGATAACAATTCTAGTAATATTCTTTCAATGTTTTTGTTTCGGAATCTTCGTTGAGAAGAGTTTTGATCTTTTTATTTTATCTGATCTTGTCTGTAACCATTCTTTGAATTCTGGGTATGACTATCTCAGATCTTACATGTACTTTCCTACAAGAGATAAATAAATCCTTTATGTAGTTAAAAACATACTTGTTTTTAAAGGTATTATCTATACTCTAATTAACTATATAAGAACACTTTACATTAGATTTCTTTCCTTGAACATAATTTGATTCTCCTCCAATATTTACTCAAATTTTTATATATGTCTTTACTTGATTATGTACTCTAAGATTCTTGATAAGAAATTTTTGCTTCTATTAGTTAATCTCTAATTGACAAACTTCAATTAATTTATTTTAAATTGGATTGTTTTCACGCAATACCTTATTAAAACTTCTAGTAATTATTTTGGGAAAGTGAATTCATTCCTTCGTAAGGTTACAACTCGATTTTCCCTTTCGGTACATCTTCTTGTTTTTGTACATCCTTGCTTATTTATAATTTCAAACGTTTCTCCAAGTTCTTGTGAAACACCATTTTGGTTACTTGTTCTTATTTATCAAAATTTGTATTTCTTTGAATAAACTCCAAACTTATTTTGATGCAACATACCACTTTTTATAATCTCGTTCTAAGGTTTTTGTTTCAGATTCCATTGAAGAAATTTCAATTCAGTTCTTGTTTTACTGGATTCTATCCGTAGCCCTAACTTAAATTTCAACAAAATCGTTTTGGAACTTAGCATATATTTACTGATACGAAGGTTTAAAACTTTCTTATGCAATCGAAACCTATTTGTTTGTAACGTATCAAGTATTCTTTTAATGACTAATTTATCTCAGACTTTCTCTTCTGAATAGAATTTAGTTCTACCTCTAAGTTTGATATAAATTTTTATGCATATTCTTGTTTGATTATGATCTTTTAAGATTTTTTTAACATTTTTAGCTCAATTAATTTTCATTATTTCAAGTTTTGCACAAATCTAATTTAACTTGAATTTGTTTTAATATAACCTAATATTTACGTTTTTGTTACC
Organism: Arachis hypogaea; assembly: GCF_003086295.3. NCBI lineage: Eukaryota > Viridiplantae > Streptophyta > Magnoliopsida > Fabales > Fabaceae > Arachis > Arachis hypogaea. The sequence continues at coordinate 131,757,927 of NC_092049.1, read as the reverse complement.
TCTCTTGAAGGATATCTATTTCATATCTTTTCTTTTAGAATGAGAAATCATATTTTCTTAGATTTTTCCATGCTTCTGAGTTTTGCAAATGATATCGTTAGTTCAGTTATTCCTCTCTCGTGAACTTAGTGTTCCTCTGTTCTGGCTTGAACTTATTTCAATTTAAATTATCACTACTTTTCTTATCTCTTATGGAGTTCCTAGATTCAAATTTCCTATTTAGATGCAAAATGATTTTCTTTCTAGAACATTTTCTCGTGCCTGTAAATCGTTACTTAGTTGCAATCTTACGCATCCTCCTTAATTTATACGAATTTTATCCTCATCACTTATTCATCTTTTCCTTAGATTTGTAACTACTTGAATATACTGGTGCTTATCTCAATGTCACATGTGGTCCTTAGAAAATAAAAACCGAAGCGTTAGTTTTTCAGGAAATGACTAATAGATGAGGAGATGAACTTTGGCAAGTTTGAAAACACTGTAGGTTATGACGTTTAAATTTCGGGAAAGGAGTATTGTCGGGAAGATATTCAAATTTTCGGTAGCTCAATTCGTATAAGATAACGACTCGCAACAAGTTAGTTAAGTGACCAGAGCAACGTGAGATAGATAAGCGTAAGGTGAAACTTGTAACGCGGTAGTTCTTTAGGATACGGTTCATGAACGTTGAACGTGAAGCTTGTAAGTATGTGACATCAAAGGGAGTTGTGATAGTGAGCTATGTTAAAACTCATAAGGTTGACACCATGTAACCCATTTTCTTTTCAGCCGATTTCGTAACTTCTGCTTTACGCCATGTTTTTCCTTTATTTCTAAGTCTTATGGTTTATTTGCTATTTGAAAATTTATATATACCACAACTTTTTGTTTTTCTAAAGTATTCAAAAGAAAAGTATTGAAACCGTGTAATATTTCCTGTAATATGCTAAATTTTCTTATCTAAAAAGCATTTGAACAGTAGAGTACTTATTCTTAGTATTACCTTGTATATTCTTTTAATTTTCGAGGACGAAAATTTTTATAAGGTGGGTAGGATGTAAGACCCAAAACTTTTGAAAAGCCTTATTCTAAATTGATTTCAATTTAATTATTCATTAAAGACTTTAATTTTAGAAATTATTTAATTAAAGCTAATTAAATTAAGTTTAGATAATTAAATTAGAATTTTTCTCTAATTTTATAATTGTTGAATAATTTTCTATATTTGAACTATAAAATTTAGTAATTGTAAAATAATAAGAATTTTGTATAAATTGATTTAGAGAATTGAGATTTTGGAATTCAATCTATTTTAATTTTTATGAATAAAGAAAATTAATTATATTATCTCTAATTATTGAATTAAAGTCTTTATTTAAAAATAATTTATAAATTGATAAATAATTAAATAGTATTTTTACAAATATTATTAATGGATTAAAAGTTGATTTTTGATTTTCAATTACTCCTAATTTTAGTGAAATGACTGAACCACCCCTAACCCTAATTCCCAAATTGGGAACCCTAATTCTAAAATCCCTAATGAAACCTAAACCGCTTCCCCCCCACCCCCCAGTAAACAAAAGAAAAAGAAACCACCCTCTCTAACACATGAACTTCAGCCAAACAGAAAGGGAAGAGAGGAGAGGGATCTGCGGGAGAAGGGGATGGGAGAGTGAGGGCGGCGCCGGCAAGCGTCACTGCCGCCGCGCCGTCAGGTCCTACAGAGAAGAGAGAGGGAGAGCTGAGGAAGGAGAAGAGAGAGAAGACCACACTACTACCTCGCCGCCGCTCACCGCGCCGTGTCGCGTCGCCGTCCAGCCGTGTCGAAGAAGAGGCGTCGTCGTTTTGAACCCGCGTCGCCGTTACTATCGATTGGGCCAACCGAGGGAGAGTGAGAGAGGAACGGGAGAGCCCACGGTGGAGAAAGGGGAGATGCCGCCACTGTACCAGTCGCCGTCGAGCCCGCCGAGCAGAAGCTTCCATGGCCGTCGCCGTTGAGCTCACAAGTGAGAGAGAAAGAGTTCGCAGGTGAGAGAGGAAGGTGTTGCGCCGCCGTTCGTTGCTGTTCAGCCACCGCCACGCCTTGTCGTCGCCGGAGTTACCACCGCCACATGCCACCGCCGCTTCTCACCGCCGAGGGGAAGCCTTGTCTACGTTGCTGCCTTGGTCGCCGGTGAGTTGTGCACCGCCACCAGAGTCAAAGACAGCGCCAGCCTTGTTCTGATTTCAATTCTCCTATTCTTGAAACTGTAACGCTTTAAACCTTGCTCTGTTTTTATCTTGTTCCTCTGTTCCTTCCTGGCTTAATTATAGGACTATGGATTACTGTTTTAGTCGTTGCTGGTTTACCGTTCGAAAAAGGCATAATTGATGCTGAGATCGTTGTTGTTCTTGCTCCGAGAGAACTGATGTCATTGTCATTGCTGTTGGTTCTGAATCCTATTACATTGATTCTGGTTTGCTCTTCTCCTTGGTTCTGACCTATTTGGCACGTTCTATTTTGTCACTTTTAATTGCCATGTTCTTGTTTTAATTCAATTCTGGTCTTTGAATTGTTGTGAATCTTCCAGAGCTATGTTTGTTTTTTATTCTTATCCAATTCGAATCCTTGTCTCGCTGAAACCATCGTCACTGCCATAAGAGATTGACAATGCTGCTGCTTCAGTTGCGTGCTTGCTGCTGCCATAAAAATTAAAAGAGAAGGGAGTTACCACGTTTAATCTATGTTAATTCAACTAATCGAGGTAGGGGTTTTTCTTAAAATTTAATTTACATTACAGAGTTGTGATAAATAGATATTGATGCAAAAAGATATATTTGTGTGATTATATTTGTCTTGTGGATGTGATGGTTTGTTGGACTGGATTATTGGGTGCTTGATTGCTTGAGTGCAGTACGGTGGTTGATAAGAAATAGATTTGGAAAGCTATTTACTTGATTATTATGAAAAGTGGTTTTTCTTGGTTTGAAGTTAAAGCGGTTTGATTTTGAGTCGGTCTGGTTTTATAAACAATTTAATACTTGAGCTGGTTTGATTTGAAAATACTTTGATACTGGAATTGGTTGAATTTTGGAAAGTGATTGAGAAAGGTTTGAGAAATGTTTGGATGGAACCCGAAAAGGGTGGCAGAATCCGAGTTTTAGAGGAGATGCTGCCGAAATTTTATAAGATTGGAAGTTTTGTTTGAAGTAACTGTTTAAAAAGACTTGGTTCTTAAACGTTAAATGTTTAAGATTGATTTTTTTAGAAAATAAAGAATTAAGTTTTGGTTTGAGATTATTGATTAACGGAAAGAAGGATGATGATGATTGATTTGAAATATGATTTTTGAATGAATTTGGAAATGGGATATGGATTGACGAATGATGATGATATTGAGAATGGCTTAGAAATTGATGAATGATGAATGAATTACTTATGTGGCTTATGAATTTGAAATATCTGAGAAACGAGGTTCCCTGGATTGAGTGCCGTGGCTTGCCACCACGTGTACCAGGTTGAAAACTCGATACTCTGTTGACCCTACGACGTAAGTGTGACCGGGCACTATATAAATTCCCGGGAATGTTACCCCCATTGAGCAATATTGATTATTTGAGAAAAAACTATGCATAGACTCTTGGGGATGCACGTCGGGGGACAGTCTAAGGACAATTCAGACTTGTCGGGTTGGCTGGATAACCGACAGATGAGCCTCATCAGCCATAGGACAGGCATGCATCATATGCATTTGTATGCTTTGCTTGGGTTTGGACTTGTTTTGGTTTGCCTAATTGCTAAACTGTTCTTAACTTCTACTTGAACTATTTGCTGTAACTGCTTCCTACTTGTGCTTTCCTTGTCTGTCTTGCCTGTGTTTGTTCTGGCGTGTTACATTTGAGAATGGACCTTGGGTGCTGAATTAATGATTGTGTTGTTTGATTGCGTGGTTGGTTTTTGATTGAGATTTACTTATGAGAAAAGAAAGACTTTGGATTTCTGAAAATAGTAAACATTGTTTCTTTGAAAAGGTTTTGAACGATTAGCTATTGGATTTTAAAAGGATTCATAAGGCAACGATAATCACTGAATTTAAAAATAGTTTTCTTATTGAATATCTTCTTATGACAACTTTGAAACTCCGTGGTGAGACCGTGTGGTTAAGTTCTCACCCCCCTACAGCTTTACCTTTTCAGGAACCGGATGAAGCATTATGAAGAGTTATAATGCGTTTGGTTTATATGTTGTTGTATTAATTAGATTATTTTCTTCCCTCGCCTTTGTTATTATAAGTTTGTAAGAGGGATAGGGGTTGTATATTTTATATGTATATTATATTATGAGATATTATGTAAGGAGTATTGTATATGAATCTATGCCTGCTTGTATTTCCTTAAATTTAGTATTTATTTCCGGTTTTCAAAGAAATCAGCGACACGGTGTCGAGTCAGAGGCTCCTATTTTAATATTTAGTATATAGAGTAGTCATAATACTTCTTGCTATCAGAGTGGCGCAGCCGGAAGCGTGACATTCTGGTAGTGAGGGTGTTACAAAATAGAATATACACTTATTTTAATAATTCAATCAATATAATAGTTAATAATAAATGAGTTTTATGTGAATTATGATATTATTGAATATACTTAAGACTTAACATAATTCTAATAATATAATATGCTAATAATTTTTTAAAATTAGAGTGAAAAGATTAAAATGATATATCTTCTATTTAATTTTTATAAATAAAAAATTAAAAAATTAGTAATATTTTTCAATTCTTACACAATAAATTTAATCAATATATATATATATATATATATATATATATATATATATATGAAAATATAAAAATATAAAAAATTCTAAATATCACTGATATAATTATCTCAAAAGACAATAAAATTTTAAAAAAATCTATTAATCTAAACTGGTACTTAACAGACATATCAGTAGTTTATTATGCCACATAGGTATGTTCTGTTAAGCCTAAAAAAAGATCATTTATAGAAAGACTAAACAATCTCACAGAGTTAAAGATCGAAAAAAAAAAAAGAATTTATTATTATTAGGAGTCTCATTGTCTTTCAAAATAATTATAAGGTATTGTTTAGAGTTTTTTTTTAATAATTTATTATAATTATTTTATATAACATAACCTTAATAATTTTATAAAAATAATTTTATAATTACATATTTATTATATCACAAATTATACAATCATTCTAATAATAATTAATAAAATATTAAATAAAATAATTTTAGACTTTAAATTGATTTTTTATTGTCTTTTAAATAATATTCTATTTCATTGATAATAATATGTAAAATGAAGTCAATATTCATGGTCAAATATTTGATGCGTTTCCAAATTAGTAATCTTCTCAATAATTATGAGAATATATATAATATCAGAAGCATCTAATTTTATTAATTTAATATGTGAATGCATTAATATTTAAATCTTACCATCAATATACGTTCATGTATCTCTACACAATTGTTTTAGATGAAAACACAATATGTTTGATATGAAATACATATATAAATACAAACCGTTCCAGGAGATTATTGTAAACCCCGGTTAAATTAGTAGATAATTAGTTAATAAATTATTTTTTAATAAGGAGGATTAGAAATGCGAATATTATATCCAAACAGGGTAGAGCTCATCGAAACGAGAATTTTGACACTAATTTTGAAGAAAACGGTCCAAGAATGGACCGAAAGGACCGAACCGGTTGAACCGGACCCGAATCGGGCTGTCGGTTCAACCGGACCAGCCCTATTAAATGAACCCAGCTTTGTCTTCTCCCTCATTACTGCAGCAACGAAGCTTTCAGCTTCCAGGGAGAAGAGAAACAAGAAATATCCCGTAACCCTAACGTAAATTTCCGATCCCCGTAACTTCTCCGTCCGAGCTCCAATCGCCGCACCGTTTGCGGCCACGCGTTCACCGCGTCGAGCTCTACATTTCTACCGGAACAATTTCATAGGTAACTTGCTATTTCACTCTCAGCTTCATCTTCCCCCAATTTTCGAATTTTAAGTGGGAATATTGAATTTCTTTGATTTCTGATGTTTTAGGATCCAATTAGCTTGAGAGAAACGTTCACTCTTGCTTATGTGAAGCTTGGGTAAGGTGAGGATATGATAATTCTATTTTATTTTCATTAAATTTGAGCTTTGAGTATTAAATTGGGTATATATGTATTATGAATGTGTATTAGGTTGAAATAAATAATTGGAGCTTGAAATTGTGAATACTGGAACTTGGAGGAAGCGGATTAGTTGAGTTTGAGGGGTTGTCTTGGTTTTGAATAAATAGCTTTGGTCGTTACGTGGGAATCGGCTGAGGTATGGTTTAGGTTTCTTGCATTTAATATATAATGTTCTGTGAAAACTTAGGCTAGATGACCATAGGATAAGTTGGAATGCAGGTGTATGCTTAATGTTTAGTAATTTGTCGATGAATATATATATTTGGTTGAAGTTTATTGGATAATTAGTTATTAACTAACGATTTGGTGAATTATGGATTTGAGGTATTTGTGTTAAAAGCCTAGGATTTGTGAACTATGATTCTTAGTTGAATTTTGGTTGTTGGATTTGAATATTGTATGAGTTTAATTGTTGATTTGAAGTAGATTTATTGTGGTGATTGTTATGATGATGAGGAAGGGTATGTTGAATTGAAAAGAAAGCAGGTTTGAACCCGAAAAGGGTGGCAAAGTCCGAGTTTTAGAGGAGATGCTGCCGAAATTTTATAAAAAATTAGAGATTTTATTTAGATGATTATTTAAAAGAGATTTAGATTTAAAGGTTATATGGTTTGATTTTGAGTTATTAAGATAGTGAGTATGTTTTAAGTTTGAAGTTTGATTCTTAGAAAAGAATGAATTATGTTTTGAATTGAAACTATTGATGGATGGAATGGGAGGTGATATAATGAAGGATAAGGATTGAATATGTTTAATGTATGATGATGAATGAGATGCAATTGAGAATGATGTGGATGTTGATGAATTATAATTGAATTATTTATATGGCTTATGAATTTGAATAATCTGAGATACGAGATTCCCTGGATTAAGTGCCGTGGCTTGCCACCACGTGTACCAGGTTGAAAACTCGATACTCTGTTGACCCTACGACGCAAGTGTGACCGGGCACTATATAAATTCCCGGGAATGTTACCCCATTGAGCAATATTGATTATTTGAGAAAATCTATGCATAGACTCTTGGGGATGCACGTCGGGGGACAGTCTAAGGACAATTCAGACTTGTCGGGTTGGCTGGATAACCGACAGATGAGCCTCATCAGCCATAGGACAGGCATGCATCATATGCATATTACTTGAATTACTTGCTTGTGCTCTAATTGGGTGTGCCTATCTGTATTTGCCATGCTAAATGTGTATTTGTTACCTGCAGTAGTTGTAACCTTCTTGTGTTTGCCTTTATCTGTTTATTTGTCTGTGAAAATGCATGATGGAGTTGGAGGTATGGAGGAATGGCAGCATAGGACTTAGATTTAAGGTTAAGTTAAGTTATAATTAAATATTTTTAGGAAACCACCTTTTATGGCTTCTGTTTAATACTTTAAGCTCTACAATCTGAGTGTCGGCGTTCTAGGATTGCCTTTGGCATTCCCAGGACCTTATATATTATGTGTGTGGCACCTTTACCATACTGAGAACCTCCGGTTCTCATTCCATACTATGTTGTTGTTTTTCAGATGCAGGTCGGGAGCCATCTCGTTAGGCGTATGGACTCTTAAAGCGGAGGGGTTACTGGATAGTGTTGTTGTATAGTTTTGTTGTACAGTGATGTATATATATGTACTTAGCTTTCTCTCCGCATAACTTGTCCTTTTTGATTCTCTTAGAGGTTTATGGAAAGGCAGGATTGTGTGTATGTACTTTTGGGTTTTGGATATGTATGTATATATGTGTAAATATTCTCCGGCCAGTCTTGACTTCGCAGGCTGAGTTAGGAGCTTGTTATTTTGTATCTTTGGCACTCTATTCCTACTTCTGTTATCTTATGTTTGACAGTTACAGTTTTCTTAGCATGCAAGTTAACTCGTTCCTTGAGCGTTGCGCTTTTATCTCGCGATTTTTATTTTCCCTATCCTTCAAGGCTCCTAGCATATTATAACTCTTCTGCTATTATATGTACTTATTTTATTTTAGAGGTCGTAATACCACATCACCTCTGTTTTACGACTTAAGCGTAAAGCTTTGTGTGGTAGGGTGTTACATTATGGTATCAGAGAAGTTCGTTCCTATAGAGCCTGAAAGACGGACTGATTGTGCTTCTGTGCATTCTCTGTATATGTGTTTATGTGCTATTAGGATATCTGATTGATATATATGGCATAAACGTTTGTGAGCATGCATTTGGAACTTAAAGCATTAGACCTGCGATATTGAGACTGATCAACTTAATATCACTTGTTTGGTGTGTATAGGGACCAGATGTCGACTCGCGGACGCGGTCGCGGGCGAGGTAGAGGTAGGACAGGCACCGTTACTCCTGTACCCACAGGGACTGATCCAGTAGACTTTATGGCTGCCTTGGGAAATATGGCTGCAGCTATGCAGGCAACAGCTGATGCACTGGGTAATCAGATAAATCAGGGTAATCATGGGAACAATAATGATGAGGACGGTCCTATGACACTTGCTACATTTCTGAAAGTTCGCCCTCCAACTTTTAGGGGAACCTCAAATCCTACTGACGCAGATAATTGGATTCAGGCTATGGAAAGGGCGTTACAGGCACAACAGGTTCCTGAAGAGCAATGGGTTGAATTTGGGACTTATCAGTTGCAAGGTGAAGCTCAGTATTGGTGGCAGGGAACACGACGTATCCTGCAGCCTGATGGTGCTGCGATTCCTTGGGAGGTTTTCCGGACAGAGTTCTATAAGAAATACTTTCCTAATTCAGCTAGAAATGCCAAGGAACTTGAATTAATGCAGTTAAAGCAGGGACAAATGACTATTGCTGAGTATACTAGCAAATTTGAGGAGTTATGTCACTTTTCTCGTATCTGTCAAGGTGCGCCTGAAGATTTTGCTGAATGGAAGTGTATTAAATATGAGGGAGGTCTTCGGAGCGATATTCTGAGCTTCGTTGCCCCAATAGAGATTAGGGTGTTTTCTGAATTGGTGAATAAGAGTAGGGTGGCTGAGGATTGTGTGAGGAAGGCGGCAGCAGAGAAAGGGAGTTTGAGGATGCCTTTTCAGAGGCCTTTAGGGAGGAACTTTGCTCCGAGAGGTAGGAATTTCAAGCGTGGAGGCTTTGTTCCGCAGCAGACTCAGGGTCAGGGTAATTATAGAAGGCCGAATATTACTGCTAATCAAGGAAAAAGGTTTGGGAAGCAGCCACAGCAGGATCTAAATTGTCAGAAGTGTGGAAAATATCATCCTGGAGTTCCGTGTAGATTAGGACTTGGAGTGTGCTATTCCTGTGGACAGCCCGGGCATATAGCCAGTAATTGCCCTGAGAAGAAGAAGTATGAGACTGGTAGGGTGCAACAGCCGGGGAGAGTATACACTACTTCTACCATTGGTGCTGAGGGATCTAAGACACTTATTAGAGGTAATTGTGAAATGGCTGGTAAAATCTTAAATGCTTTATTTGATTCAGGAGCAAGTCATTCATTTATTGCATTTGAAAAGGCCCATGAATTAAGATTGAGAATGGTGGTCTTAGGTTATGATTTGAAAGTATATAATGCTACTCATGAAGCTATGGTGACTAGGATAGAATGTCCACAAGTTCCCTTTCGAATACAACAGCGTGAATTTGTGCATGATTTGATTTGTTTGCCTATGACTGGTCTTGATCTCATTTTGGGATTGGATTGGTTATCCAAGAATCATGTTTTGCTTGATTGTTCTGAGAAGTCAGTACAGTTTATGCCAGAAGGGTCAGAAGCACCGGTTGTGGTGAATAGTTACTATTTGAACTCCATGATAGTAAACTGTTCTGGAACCGAATGTCAGGGTATTATGTTATTAACTGCGGGAGTATCAGGTGATGATCAGAGTTTAGAGCAAATTCCGGTTGTATGTGAATTTCCAAATGTGTTTCCGGATGATATTAATGAATTCCCACCTAACCGAGAGGTTGAATTTGCAATTGAGTTGGTACCTGGATCCGGTCCAATTTCAATTACTCCTTATAAGATGTCGCCTTTAGAAATGGCTGAACTGAAAGCTCAGCTGGAAGATCTGTTGGGTAAGCATTTTATCCGACCAAGTGTTTCTCCGTGGGGAGCGCCAGTGTTACTGGTAAAGAAGAAGGATGGGAGTATGCGGCTGTGTGTCGATTATCGGCAATTGAATAAGATCACTGTGAAGAATAAATATCCGTTGCCTAGAATCGATGATCTAATGGATCAGCTACAGGGTGCCAGTGTGTTTTCTAAGATTGACCTGCGATCCGGATATCATCAGATAAGGGTTAGAGACGAGGATATTCCGAAAACTGCTTTCAGAACCCGTTATGGTCATTAGGAGTATACAGTGATGTCTTTCGGGTTAACTAATGCCCCGGCAGTATTTATGGATTATATGAACAGGATTTTTCGACCGTATCTGGACAAGTTTGTTATTGTCTTCATTGATGACATTCTTGTTTATTCTAAGACTGAAGAGGAACATGCTGATCATTTGCGAACTGTGCTGCAAATTCTGAGAGACAGGAAGTTATATGCTAAGCTATCTAAATGTGAGTTCTGGAAGAGTGAAGTGAAGTTTCTCGGCCACGTGGTGAATAAGCAGGGGATAGCTGTGGATCCTGCTAAGGTGGAAGCAGTGATGAATTGGGAGCGACCAACTTCAGTGACAGAGATCAGGAGTTTCTTAGGTTTGGCGGGGTATTATCGCAGATTCATTAAGGGATTTTCACAGCTCGCCTTACCTTTAACTAAGTTGACTAGGAAGGATACACCTTTTATCTAGACTCCAGAATGTGAAGAGAGTTTCCAGGCATTGAAGCACAGGTTGACTACTGCACCTGTATTGGTATTACCTGAACCAAGTGAATCGTTTGAAGTGTATTGTGATGCATCTCTGAAAGGGTTGGGGTGTGTTTTGATGCAGCACCAGAATGTTGTAGCATACGCCTCACGGCAGTTAAGGCCGCATGAGATGAACTACCCGACACATGATTTAGAACTTGCTGCTGTTGTGTTTGCTTTAAAGATTTGGAGGCACTACCTCTATGGTGTTAAGTTTCTTGTTTTCTCAGACCATAAGAGTTTGAAGTATCTTTTTGAGCAGAAAGAATTGAATATGCGTCAGAGGAGATGGATGGAGCTTCTGAAAGATTATGATTTTGAATTGAATTATCATCCAGGAAAAGCGAACGTTGTGGCGGACGCTTTGAATCGGAAGTCTTTATATGCAGCTTGGATGATGCTACGGGAGGAAGAGTTACTGAAGGCATTTCAAGGTTTGAATTTGGGAGTTAGAGAAGAATCTGGAATTTTGTGTTTGAGTCAGTTACAGATTTCAAGTGATTTTAAATCAGAACTTCTGAAGGCTCATCAAGATAGTGAAGCGTTACGTAAGGTATTACCAGCAGTTGAACAGGGAAAACAGTGGAGAATGTCAGAAGGTCATGATGGTTTATGGAGGTTCAAGAACCGGATTATTGTGCCTGATGTTGGAGACCTACGACAAAGTATCTTGAAGGAAGCTCACAAGAACGGGTTTTAAATTCACCCAGGGAGCACTAAAATGTATCAGGATCTGAAAGCGATGTTCTGGTGGCCAGGTATGAAGAATGATGTGGCATTGCATGTATCTAAATGTTTAACGTGTCAGAAGGTTAAGATTGAGCATCAGAGACCATCAGGGACCCTTCAGCCTTTGGAGATTCCACAATGGAAATGGGAGAGTATCGCAATGGATTTTGTAATAGGTTTGCCTAGAACCCGATCTGGTTGTGACGCTATTTGGGTGGTTGTGGATCGACTAACAAAATCAGCTCACTTTCTTCCTATCCGAATAAGTTGCACAATGGAGGAATTGGCTCGAATGTATATTAAAGATATTGTCAGGTTGCATGGCGTGCCTTCTACCATTATATCTGATAGGGATCCTCGTTTCACATCAAGGTTCTGGGGAGCTTTTCAGCGTGCATTTGGGACTCAGTTAAGCTTGAGTACTGCGTATCACCCTCAGACAGATGGTCAGTCAGAAAGAACTATTCAGACCTTGGAGGATATGCTAAGGGCTTGTGTTTTGGACCAGCCGGTAAGCTGGGACCGGTATATGCCATTAATAGAGTTTGCTTATAATAATAGCTATCATGCGAGCATCGGAATGGCTCCATATGAGGCTCTGTATGGCAGGAAATGTCAGTCTCCGTTGTGTTGGTATGAAACTGGAGAAAAGAGTTTATTAGGGCCTGAGATGATAGCTGAAACGACTGAGCAGATAAAGAAGATTCGTAATCGAATGCTTATAGCCCAGAGCCGCCAGAAAAGTTATGCTGATCAGAGGCGAAAGCCTTTGGAATTTGAGGAAGGAGAACATGTCTTTCTGAAAGTTACACCAACCACTGGCGTGGGAAGAGCTATTAAGACCAAGAAACTGAATCCCCGTTATATTGGACCGTTTGAGATTCTGAAGAGAATTGGACCAGTGGCTTATAGAATTGCCTTACCGCCATACCTTTCGAATTTGCACGATGTATTTCATGTATCACAGCTTCGGAAGTATACTCCTGATGCAAGTCATGTTCTAGAACCAGAACCAATCCAAGTAAGAGAAGATCTAACACTCCCAGTAATTCCGGTGAGGATTGATGACACCAGTGTTAAACGATTACGAGGAAGGAAAGTATCATTGGTAAAAGTAGCTTGGAGACGAGCTGGTATCGAGGAACATACCTGGGAACTCGAATCAGATATGCGAAAGGACTATCCACATCTCTTTTCAGGTAACTATATTTGAATTTTGAGGGCAAAATTCTTTATTAGGTGGGTAGGATGTAAACCCCGGTTAAATTAGTAGATAATTAGTTAATAAATTATTTTTTAATAAGGAGGATTAGAAATGCGAATATTATATCAAAACAGGGTAGAGCTCATCGAAACGAGAATTTTGACACTAATTTTGAAGAAAACGGTCCAAGAATGGACCGAAAGGACCGAACCGGTTGAACAGGACCCGAACCGGGCTGTCGGTTCAACCGGACCAGCCCTATTAAATGAACCCAGCTTTGTCTTCTCCCTCATTACTGCAGCAACGAAGCTTTCAGCTTCCAGGGAGAAGAGAAACGAGAAATATCCCGTAACCCTAACGTAAATTTCCGATCCCCGTAACTTCTCCGTCCGAGCTCCAATCGCCGCACCGTTTGCGGCCACGCGTTCACCGCGTCGAGCTCTACATTTCTACCGGAATAATTTTATAGGTAACTTGCTATTTCACTCTCAGCTTCATCTTCCCCCGATTTTCGAATTTTAAGTGGGAATATTGAATTTCTTTGATTTCTGATGTTTTAGGATCCAATTAGCTTGAGAGAAACATTCACTCTTGCTTATGTGAAGCTTGGGTAAGGTGAGGATATGATAATTCTATTTTATTTTCATTAAATTTGAGCTTTGAGTATTAAATTGGGTATATATGTATTATGAATGTGTATTAGGTTGAAAATAAATAATTGGAGCTTGAAATTGTGAATACTGGAACTTGGAGGAAGCGGATTAGTTGAGTTTGAGGGGTTGTCTTGGTTTTGAATAAATAGCTTTGGTCGTTACGTGGGAATCGGCTGAGGTATGGTTTAGGTTTCTTGCATTTAATATATAATGTTCTGTGAAAACTTAGGCTAGATGACCATAGGATAAGTTGGAATGCAGGTGTATGCTTAATGTTTAGTAATTTGTCGATGAATATATATATTTGGTTGAAGTTTATTGGATAATTAGTTATTAACTAACGATTTGGTGAATTATTGATTTGAGGTATTTGTGTTAAAAGCCTAGGATTTGTGAACTATGATTCTTAGTTGAATTTTGGTTGTTGGATTTGAATATTGTATGAGTTTAATTGTTGATTTGAAGTAGATTTATTGTGGTGATTGTTATGATGATGAGGAAGGGTATGTTGAATTGAAAAGAAAGCAGGTTTGGACCCGAAAAGGGTGGCAAAGTCCGAGTTTTAGAGGAGATGCTGCCGAAATTTTATAAAAAATTAGAGATTTTATTTAGATGATTATTTAAAAGAGATTTAGATTTAAAGGTTATATGGTTTGATTTTGAGTTATTAAGATAGTGAGTATGTTTTAAGTTTGAAGTTTGATTCTTAGAAAATAATGAATTATGTTTTGAATTGAAACTATTGATGGATGGAATGGGAGGTGATATAATGAAGGATAAGGATTGAATATGTTTAATGTATGATGATGAATGAGATGCAATTGAGAATGATGTGGATGTTGATGAATTATAATTGAATTATTTATATGGCTTATGAATTTGAATAATCTGAGATACGAGATTCCCTGGATTAAGTGCCGTGGCTTGCCACCACGTGTACCAGGTTGAAAACTCGATACTCTGTTGACCCTACGACGCAAGTGTGACCGGGCACTATATAAATTCCCGGAAATGTTACCCCCATTGAGCAATATTGATTATTTGAGAAAAATCTATGCATAGACTCTTGGGGATGCACGTCGGGGGACAGTCTAAGGACAATTCAGACTTGTCGGGTTGGCTGGATAACCGACAGATGAGCCTCATCAGCCATAGGACAGGCATGCATCATATGCATATTACTTGAATTACTTGCTTGTGCTCTAATTGGGTGTGCCTATCTGTATTTGCCATGCTAAATGTGTATTTGTTACCTGCAGTAGTTGTAACCTTCTTGTGTTTGCCTTTATCTGTTTATTTGTCTGTGAAAATGCATGATGGAGTTGGAGGTATGGAGGAATGGCAGCATAGGACTTAGATTTAAGGTTAAGTTAAGTTATAATTAAATATTTTTAGGAAACCACCTTTTATGGCTTCTGTTTAATACTTTAAGCTCTACAATCTGAGTGTCGGCGTTCTAGGATTGCCTTTGGCATTCCCAGGACCTTATATATTATGTGTGTGGCACCTTTACCATACTGAGAACCTCCGGTTCTCATTCCATACTATGTTGTTGTTTTTCAGATGCAGGTCGGGAGCCATCTCGTTAGGCGTATGGACTCTTAAAGCGGAGGGGTTACTGGATAGTGTTGTTGTATAGTTTTGTTGTACAGTGATGTATATATATGTACTTAGCTTTCTCTCCGCATAACTTGTCCTTTTTTATTCTCTTAGAGGTTTATGGAAAGGCAGGATTGTGTGTATGTACTTTTGGGTTTTGGATATGTATGTATATATGTGTAAATATTCTCCGGCCAGTCTTGACTTCGCAGGCTGAGTTGGGAGCTTGTTATTTTGTATCTTTGGCACTCTATTCCTACTTCTGTTATCTTATGTTTGACAGTTACAGTTTTCTTAGCATGCAAGTTAACTCGTTCCTTGAGCGTTGCGCTTTTATCTCGCGATTTTTATTTTCCCTATCCTTCAAGGCTCCTAGCATATTATAACTCTTCTGCTATTATATGTACTTATTTTATTTTAGAGGTCGTAATACCACATCACCTCTGTTTTACGACTTAAGCGTAAAGCTTTGTGTGGTAGGGTGTTACAATTATCATCAAGGGTTCATATGAAAAAATATTGATCACCATGTTAGATGTTTGTTCCTATCGTCATTCACTGCCTTACCTACATATACAACTTTCAACTATAATGATCTTTAAATTGATCATCATATCAAGTCAATAAAGTACCAAAGGATTAGATTATTTTTGTTTTTATTGTTGCTATATATTTTTAATAATAACTGATTCTGGGAATTCATAACTGCAGTGATGAAAACAAATCTCTGCATTGTTGGGTGATGATATTGCAGGAGATTATTTTAATATTTTTTTCTGACAAGCTCCACCATAGTTTTTAGGATTTTATGTTGTCCTTAAATGTTATAGTGAGCTCAAGTAAAAATAAATGAGATCTAATTTTGATACATCTTATTGATTCGAAGTGAAGTTCTTCGGTTATATAAATTTTCTAGAACTAATGTGCTATTTGAACATTAGCAAATGAGATCCAATTGATGTATATACAATGATATAGTGTATTAAATTGAAAAAAATGTCATTTTATATTTTTTAGTTAAAGACAAGTAAAAAGTGAGATCTAATGTATGTTATAATAGTGTATTAAATTTGAAACTTTTCCTATTTTCTACTTGTATTTTTTATATGTAATGAATGCCTCTTTTAAATTTGGTGTTATCATAAAATCACATTTATTCTAAAAATTTAAATTAACAAGAGAAGATACATAATTATTTATATTTTTAATAGATTTTTGTATCAAAATTTATCATTTTTGTATTTTTTACAATTTTTTTTATTTTCGATATTAACATATACTTTTTTATCATCAAATTAAACAGAGAAGTGTCCAAGAATATGTGAGAATATTATTTCTATTCTAACTATTAATAAAAGAAATAGATAGAGTGTCGGGGGTTCGAATCGCGCCTTATACACATTGGCCAGCGACAAACTCTTAAATAGAGTTCAGTACCGCGACAGATTAGTCCTTGCCCTGTCGGGTTGTGGGATACCGTGGAAAATCAAAAAGAAATAGATAGAAGCACAAAGACCATTTTACATTTTATTGCATACATAATTAAATCAAATAAAAGACATAACAAAATTAATTTTTTTAAATTGGTTGAACTTAATTAAATTATAATCATATACTATGGAGTATAGATTTAATCGATTAGACATCTATTATTTCGTTAGAATTCTAAAATTTACACTAAAATAATATTTAATCTCAATGACATATTTTTTATGTATATACTTGTATAATATTTAAATTTTGTAAATAATGGGAATTAAAGAGTATTTATAAATTTATAATAATATTATTATTAATATTATTTTTAATAATAATAAAGTAATTAACAGTTATTAACCGTTTAGCATGGTATCAATAATAACGGTAATACTTTATGTGTTGAACCATTGTATTGTTTGACAAAAAAAATATCCTTTGAGTGTATTTCATAAATGAAACAACATGTACATTGATAAGCCATGCTTGTTAAATTTGAAATTCGTTGAAAAAGTAATAACCATTAAATAATTATGTGACTTTTGATTATGGATTTGGATCCTTTAAAGTTTGAATTTTACTTTAGAGAGTAAAGTGTGATCTTTTACTCTTGAATAGTTTCTCTTTCATATTTATTATTGGTCCCACCTATGAAATCAATGGTGAGAGATCACACTTACTCTCTAAAGTGAAATTCAAACTTTAGAGGATCCAAATCCTTTGATTACTACCCATAATATATGAATACTAATCAATTGTTTTGAAGTGTGCAACAAAAGAAAATAAAAAGTGTGCTTTTAATTTTCTTGTTCAAGAAATTTAAATTTTTTTTATTATTCTTAATTAAGAAATTTATTTGTTTCATTGTATTTTGAGAAAATATTATTGTCATTAACTCTATACAACCAAATATAGAGACAAATATATATCTTTCTAAAGAAAATAATCTAATCGTTTTTTGAAACTATCTTCATATACCCAATATGTACTAATTACTCTTATAAATTTCAAAATACTGATCACTTTAAAATTTGAATGGATCTAAAATTTAAAGGTAAATTATCAAATATTATCAAAGACTCTTTTGTTAAAATTACATCCTGAAAGATCAAACTAATAAAAATTTTCTAAAAAAATTTAAAATTGGAACATATTCCAAATATTATTTTTTATATATAAATATCAAATAGTGAATAATGAAAATCTTTAAATATTGTATACATAAATGTATAGCGTGAATAAATTTTACATATAATATCAAAAATTGGAAGTTGTGCAAAATTGTCTAATCTATTATAAAGAAAAAGATCTAATGTCTAGGTGAATAATTAGACATACATCTTATGATGGGTATCAATTAAAGAAATACACTAAAAAAAATAGCACAAGAATCAATAGGGATATGTTGATGGGAATAATAATCGAATCCAACTATATCTATCAACTATTTATTCCAAAGTTAGACAAGTAGATTTATTCCAAACAAAAATTAAACTATCCAGAATTCCGAAGTATTAATAAGGATGTATTTTTTTTCCTTTTTTCAAAAATAAAAAAATTACATATGGCTGGATCGGACAAAGATTTGAACATTAAAAGAAACGTGAATATAAAAATGAAATTAAAATGATAAGGAAAAAAACATACTCGTAACATGCAATGTAAATTATCTATGCTTCTGGAAGAAATAAATTTGTAATAAATGTATTTTGTGAATAGATCTCAACCATTTTACAATCGATACGATATTTATTTAATTTATAGGATTAATGGTAAAATTAATCACTAAAAAGTAGCTTATTCGTCGAATTCATTTTTAAATAATTTTTTAATCAAATTAATCTATAAAAAATTTAAAATTAATTGCATTTGTCCTTTCGTTAATGAATTAATATTCTCTGTTAACAATTAACAGTGAAAAGGTATGCTCTGTTAAGTCCAGAAAAAAATCATTTCTAAAAGGACTAAATAATTTCACGGAATTAAAGATCTAAAATTAAAAAAAATTATTATTATTAAGAGTCTCATTGTCTTTCAAAATAATTATGAGATGCTGTTTAGAGGTTTTTTTATAATTTATTATAATTATTTTATATAGCATAACCTTAATAATTTTATAAAAAAAATTATAATTACATATTTATTATATCTAAAATTATATAATTATTCTAATAATAATTAATAAAATATTAAATAAAATAAGTTTAGACCATTTAAACTGATTTTTTATTATCCTTTAAATAATATTCTATTTCATTGATAATATGTAAAATGAAGTCAATATTCATGGTCAAATATTTAATGCGCTTCCAAAATATTTAGTAATCTTCTCAATAATTATGAGAATATATATAACATCTGAAGCATCTAATTTTATTAATTAAATATGTGAATGCATTAATATTTAAATTCTACCATCAAAATACTTTCATGCATCTCTACACAGTTGTTTTAGATGAAAACATGTAACACCCTCACTACCAGAATGTCACGTGCACATTTTCGGCTGCGCCATTCTGATAGTAAAAAGTATTACGACTAATTTATATCCTTAATATTAAAATAGAAGCTTGTGACTCGACACCGTATCGCTGACTTCTTTAAAAACTGAAAATAAATACTTTATCTAAAAAAAACAAGCAGTCATAGATTCGTATATATATATATATAACATACAACTCATATCCCTCTTACAAAATTGTAATAACAAAGACGAGGGAAGAAAATAATCTAATTAATACAACAACATATAAACCAAACGCATTATAACTCTTCTTAATGCTTCTTGTCATTTAATTTTCTGCACTTGCATTCAAAAATCAAATCTCATGAAAAACCCATGTTTGTTTGACTAAATATACCATTTAACTAAAATTGATTAATCTACCAATTTCCGTGGGATCGACCTCACTCTTAGTGAGTTTTATTACTTGATACGATCCGGTATACTTGCCGGTTATACGTGAATTCTTAATTTTTTACGTATCACGAGGCGGGCGAGGCTCGCGAGGCGGCGGCGGTCACCCTCCCCCCTCCCCTCTCCCCTTCCCCCTCCCCCTCCCCCTCTCCCCTTCCCCCCACCCCCGCGTCCTTTCCCCCTCCCCCACCCCCCACGCGTGTTTTATTTTATTATTTTAAAATTTTATTTTTTTATTAAAATAGGGGTAGTTTAGGAATTAAATTAAAAATTTTATTAAAAAGGACGAATTTAATACAAAAAAAAAACATTAAGGACAATTTTAAATTCAAAATTAGAAGAGGGACGAAATCGATTCTGACGCTAAACTTTAGGGACCAAAATCGTACTTATCCCAACTAATAACGAGGTTTCATGGTTATAGTTTGATCCACGTTTCTTTTCTTTTCTTTTCTTTAATGATTCGGGCACAATAAAAGGAAATGAAGAATGATAAGATTAACTAATGAAATGAAATGGTTGATTTGTTAGAAAAGGAGTTATGTGTCACGTTTATGTTTATATATATATATATATATAAACATATATATATATATATATATATATATATATATATATATATATATTAAGCCAACGTTGCGCTTTCTTTCTTTTGCTTCTATATTGGCTTCAACCAAATGAATGAATCCCTTTCCCTTATTTCCTTATCAAACTTAATAATAATAATAATAATTTTTATCTTTTTCAAAATATTTTATTATAATAAAATTTATTTAAAAATTTTAATAAATTTGAAACTCAAAATATCATAAAATTTAATTTAATTATTTTTAAAAAAATATTTTTTTTAATAAAATAATAAATTATGAATAACTCATTATTTAATTTTCAAAAACTCGAATTATTATATACCACCTCCATCAACAACTTTCATCCGGCCGCCACCGCAGAGCCCTCGGTATTTCAATGTCCTAACCACACCATAACAAGTCACATTATGCCTGCCTCCACTACATACCGACCCTAATCTCCATTCTTTCGGCACTCTTTCTTTCCTTAGAGTGGCTGCCACTACCACATTGAAGCTGTCATCACCACCATTTCACTGTCCTCTTCCATTTTCTAGATTTGTCGTCTTCCTCCTTCTCCTTCTTCTCTTTCCTTTTTTGAAAATTCTAAATCCTTTCTATAGTTACAACTATCTCCATTGTTGTCCCCACTAGCCTCTAGGTTAGGCTAAATTTTAATTTTAATTTTACTTTTTATTTTTAATTACATTTTAAGTTAACATGTAAGTTTATAGTTATTTTATGTTTAGAATAATTATACATAAATTAGGGTTATGATTTTTTAATTTGATAAAGTTCTGTTTACTTTAGATCATGTAATTTTTAGGATTTTAAAAAATTTAGGGTAATTAATATAATTTAAGTTTAATAAGTTAATTTATCTTAATTGGTTAGTTACAGTTTAATTAATTTAGAGATTCGGTTACTTTAGTTTTGAAATTAGGTTAACTAGGAGAATTAGGTGACTTTATTTTTTAAATGAATTAAATTTAGGTTAATTATATTAATTTACGTTAGTTAGGGCAATTTAGGTTATTACCTTTGAATTTAGAGAGGAAACAATATGAGATAATAAATGGTGTGAAATAATTAGTTGGTGTAAAAATTACCTGTGATAAAATTCGATGGTAATTGTTTGTCAATTTTGTTGAACTTTTCTATTATTACTATCAGATTATTTTAACAGTAAGAGTGTTGATGAATTTTATACATATTTTGATCGTACTGTAAATTTGCCAGAAGTAAAACACTGTTGATGGAGAGATGCATTCTAACAAAGTCAATAAGACATTTGAAGTCACCTGTAACAAATATAGCCAAAAAGACTGTTACTACAAGACTTGCTCCAAATCCCATAAAGATCCTAATTAAAAGTCTATGACCAAAAAGAAAGAAGAGCTAGCAAAGAAAATGTTACATATCAATGGGCTCTACCAACACCATACAGATATAATAAGCACTTTTGGGTTCCATTTGTCCTATATATCAAAAGGTTGGGAGTTTAAGTGTCACTTTATATTTTGATGAGGAATTTAATTCTTTGTAAATAAAATATTCAAGTGTTTAATTGATAATTATTTATACAGGTTCAGAGAATAGAGAAAAATAGTCAGAACACCAATTCTATAATAACTACCATGGATCCGGTGGTATAAGCAAGTTCATGGTTATATCTCTTAAAGTTGTGTTCATAATCTTGTCATTGTTTATATATGAATTGTATGTTATTTATAATTGTAGGCAAATAAAAAAACTACCTAAATCAATTCTAAATGAAGGGACTCTAGTAGCATAAGAGGATGAAATGTCATTTTTATGGTCTGCTCCCCAATTAGAAGTGGTAATCTGAATCATAATTAAATTATACTATTTTATCGTTCATCCCATCTCTTTTGCTCCCATGCTCTCTGCTACTACTCAAGGAGGTTTATGGTTTCAAACATGAAACAAGAGGAGAGAGACTACTAGAATCATCTAATAACATCTTCTGGGAGCAACAAAATGACATTGTTCGTGCTCACGTGGAATAGGACAAATAGGTCTCTGTCCTTTCTAACAAGCCATGCACGTGGACATCTAACATGTACCTCATTACCTTAACATTCTACCTCAGTAGCTTAACGAGACACATTAGCAAGTTTCGTTACTCCTTGATAGCAAAAAAACAAAAAGACCTCATTGGCAAACAGAGGACAAGGTCAATGGTCAAAATGGATTATTTTTTAGTCAAATATTGTGTTGTCATTCGAACAAATGGACAGGGACCATATTGATCATTACAAAAAAATATTAGAATAACGAGACCGATTTTAGCAACCAACAACATCAGTTGCTAATAGTGATCAATTGATCTTTTTTATACCAAAAAAGATTAGTCACTAAATCGATCGCTAATTTTTAATTTTTAGTAATGGGTACCTTACTCTAGAAATTTTAAATGTACGAATCAAGCGTTTCATTAAACTTTTTAACAATTCAAAACAACAACAATAGTACAATTTTAAGAAAGAATTTTGCTAAAGAAGAACACTGGTTAAGAATAAGAATTTTAAAAATTATTTTTTACTTTGTATTTTAAAAAATGATATTCTTAATTAGTATTTCAAGACATTTATTAGTAAGACCATTTTAAAAAATTTGAAGCATCAAGCTACACAATAATTTTTTTTTAAGAAATCAATTTCATGCAAGAGTATAGTTAGGAGGGTTATTGACTTGAGTAGACCCAAAAACTCAGGGTTTAAAATTTCTTTTTAGAAAAAATCATATTCATATTTTGGTTCGGTGCCTTTTTTGGAACTTGGCTCAACTTGGCTTGAAAATATATCATTCTTGAAAGAATAAATCACAAAAAATAAAAAAAAAATAAAAACTTAGAGAAACTATCCAAAAAGAGCTGATAAAAATAACTATAAAAGATGAAAACGACAAAAAAATTTTCAAAAGATAGATTAAAAAATTAAATTGATAAAAATAATCAAACAGCAAACCTCTTTAAATCTTCATTATATATAATAAAAGTAGAAATATATAGGTAACAAAAACGTCAAGTTTGTTAGAAGTTTCAACTAATGATTGTTAAAAACATTAAAGGTTTTAATAAAAGGATGGGAAAAATTGAAATTGTTTGAAAATGTCGAAGACAAAAGTAATTAAAACGGTTTAAAGTTTTGAGAGCAAAATTAAAAATTTCTTTAAAATGTTGGAGGCATTTTTTCATACTTTTTCCTTATTTAATACTATGTTAATTTCAATTTTTTTTCAATTGCTTAGACTATACAGCATTTTGTCTATATTTTCTTTGGTGATTTAATTTTCTTTATATTTTGTTTGTTTGCTTTTCCTTTTATTTTTTGTACAGAGTTTTTGATGCATAACAACTTATCATAAATTATTTATTCAATTTTCATTATTTTTTCCAATTCTAATCTAATCAGAATAGTTGGTATTCTGCTAATATTTTTGGTCCAAATTGAAAAGGAACATGGAATTCTTGTTTGTAAGAAAATATATCCAGAGACAATGATATGTCAAGGAACTAGGAATATATAACATTAAGGATTCAAAGTTTAATATTTAAAATAATTAATAACAAATAGATAAGACTGATAACAACTAATAATATTATTTTCATTAATATATATCTTTTATGTAATTTTTATAATTAAAAAATTTAATAATTATTACTAATATTTTTTAATTCTTATACAATAAATTTAATATATGAAAAGTATAACAAAAAATAAAAAAATTAAACGTTCTATGTCAATTATTCAAAAGATAACGAGGCTTTTAATAAAAAAAATCTATCAAGCTAGCAACTAATAAAAAGATCAGTAATTTAACATATTACGTAAGTATGCTCCATTAATTCTAAAAAGAAATCATTGACAAAAAGACTAACCAAATTCATAAAATTAAAAATCAAGGAATGAAATTTTTTTATTAAAACTCTAGTAATTCTTCGAAAAAATTGTCGGAATCATAATGAATATTCACTCTAAATTATTTCTCTATCATATATTATTGCACAATAGATCTGTATGGTACATTTTTAACAAATGAAATAATTATACATTTTACCAATCTTACACATAGTTAAAATTTAAATAAAAATAAGCTTTTACAACACACATAAAATATATTCTAGAATCACATAAGTATTTATGACGTTTTATACTTTTATGAAAATGGAAATTATATGATAAATTAATTATTTATATTCTTATTTATTATATCAATTTTAGATAAACTTTATGTCAATTTTTTTATTATTTATTATAAAATAGAATATACACTTATTTTAATAATTCAATCAATATAATAGTTAATAATAAATGAGTTTTATGTGAATTATGATATTCAATTTAAATTGAATATACTTAAGACTTAACATAATTCTAATAATATAATATGCTAATAATTTTTTTAAATTAGAGTGAAAAGATTAAAATGATATATCTTCTATTTAATTTTTATAAATAAAAAATTAAAAAATAAGTAATATTTTTCAATTCTTACACAATAAATTTAATCAATATATATATATATGAAAATATAAAAAAATAAAAAATTCTAAATATCACTGATATAATTATCTCAAAAGACAATAAAATTTTAAAAAAAATCTATTAATCTAAACTGGTACTTAACAGACATATCAGTAGTTTATTATGCCACATAGGTATGTTCTGTTAAGCCTAAAAAAAGATCATTTATAGAAAGACTAAACAATCTCACAGAGTTAAAGATAAAAAAAAAAAAGAATTTATTATTATTAGGAGTCTCATTGTCTTTCAAAATAATTATAAGATACTGTTTAGAGTTTTTTTTAATAATTTATTATAATTATTTTATATAACATAACCTTAATAATTTTATAAAAATAATTTTATAATTACATATTTATTATATCAAAAATTATACAATCATTCTAATAATAATTAATAAAATATTAAATAAAATAATTTTAGACTTTAAATTGATTTTTTATTGTCTTTTAAATAATATTCTATTTCATTGATAATAATATGTAAAATGAAGTCAATATTCATGGTCAAATATTTGATGCGCTTCCAAATTAGTAATCTTCTCAATAATTATGAGAATATATATAATATCAGAAGCATCTAATTTTATTAATTTAATATGTGAATGCATTAATATTTAAATCTTACCATCAATATACGTTCATGTATCTCTACACAATTGTTTTAGATGAAAACACAATATGTTTGATATGAAATGCATATATAAATACAAACCGTTCCAGGAGATTATCATCAAGGGTTCATATGAAAAAATATTGATCACCATGTTAGATGTTTGTTCCTATGGTCATTCACTGCCTTACCTACATATACAACTTTCAACTATAATGATCTTTAAATTGATCATCATATCAAGTCAATAAAGTACCAAAGGATTAGATTATTTTTGTTTTTATTGTTGCTATATATTTTTAATAATAACTGATTCTGGGAATTCATAACTGCAGTGATGAAAACAAATCTCTGCATTGTTGGGTGATGATATTGCAGGAGATTATTTTAATATTTTTTCTGACAAGTTCCACCATAGTTTTTAGGATTTTATGTTATCCTTAAATGTTATAGTGAGCTCAAGTAAAAATAAATGAGATCTAATTTTGATACATCTTATTGATTCGAAGTGAAGTTCTTCGGTTATATAAATTTTCTGGAACTAATGTGCTATTTGAACATTAGCAAATGAGATCCAATTGATGTATATACAATGATATAGTGTATTAAATTGAAAAAAATGTCATTTTATATTTTTTAGTTAAAGACAAGTAAAAAGTGAGATCTAATGTATGTTATAATAGTGTATTAAATTTGAAACTTTTCCTATTTTCTACTTGTATTTTTTATATGTAATGAATGCCTCTTTTAAATTTGGTGTTATCATAAAATCACATTTATTCTAAAAATTTAAATTAACAAGAGAAGATACATAATTATTTATATTTTTAATAGATTTTTGTATCAAAATTTATCATTTTTGTATTTTTTACAATTTTTTTTATTTTCGATATTAACATATACTTTTTTATCATCAAATTAAACAGAGAAGTGTCCAAGAATATGTGAGAATATTATTTCTATTCTAACTATTAATAAAAGAAATAGATAGAGTGTCGGGGGTTCGAATCGCGCCTTATACACATTGGCCAGCGACAAACTCTTAAATGGAGTTCAGTACCGCGACAGATTAGTCCTTGCCCTGTCGGATTGTGGGATACCGTAGAAAACCAAAAAGAAATAGATAGAAGCACAAAGACCATTTTACATTTTATTGCATACATAATTAAATCAAATAAAAGACATAACAAAATTAATTTTTTTTAAATTGGTTGAACTTAATTAAATTATAATCATATACTATGGAGTATAGATTTAATCGATTAGACATCTATTATTTCGTTAGAATTCTAAAATTTACACTAAAATAATATTTAATCTCAATGACACATTTTTTATGTATATACTTGTATAATATTTAAATTTTGTAAATAATGGGAATTAAAGAGTATTTATAAATTTATAATAATATTATTATTAATATTATTTTTAATAATAATAAAGTAATTAACAGTTATTAACCGTTTAGCATGGTATCAATAATAACGGTAATACTTTATGTGTTGAACCATTGTATTGTTTGACAAAAAAAATATCCTTTGAGTGTATTTCATAAATGAAACAACATGTACATTGATAAGCCATGCTTGTTAAATTTGAAATTCGTTGAAAAAGTAATAACCATTAAATAATTATGTGACTTTTGATTATGGATTTGGATCTTTTAAAGTTTGAATTTTACTTTAGAGAGTAAAGTGTGATCTTTTACCCTTGAATAGTTTCTCTTTCATATTTATTATTGGTCCCACCTATAAAATCAATGGTGAGAGATCACACTTTACTCTCTAAAGTAAAATTCAAACTTTAGAGGATCCAAATCCTTTGATTACTACCCATAATATATGAATACTAACCAATTGTTTTGAAGTGTGCAACAAAAGAAAATAAAAAGTGTGCTTTTAATTTTCTTGTTCAAGAAATTTAAATTTTTTTTATTATTCTTAATTAAGAAATTTATTTGTTTCATTGTATTTTGAGAAAATATTATTGTCATTAACCCTATACAACCAAATATAGAGACAAATATATATCTTTCTAAAGAAAATAATCTAATCGTTTTTTGAAACTATCTTCATATACCCAATATGTACTAATTACTCTTATAAATTTCAAAATACTGATCACTTTAAAATTTGAATGGATCTAAAATTTAAAGGTAAATTATCAAATATTATCAAAGACTCTTTTATTAAAATTACATCCTGAAAGATCAAACTAATAAAAATTTTCTAAAAAAATTTAAAATTGGAACATATTCCAAATATTATTTTTTATATATAAATATCAAATAGTGAATAATGAAAATCTTTAAATATTGTATACGTAAATGTATAGCGTGAATAAATTTTACATATAATATTAAAAATTGGAAGTTGTGCAAAATTGTCTAATCTATTATAAAGAAAAAGATCTAATGTCTAGGTGAATAATTAGACATACATCTTATGATGGGTATCAATTAAAGAAATACACTAAAAAAAAAAATAGCACAAGAATCAATAGGGATATGTCGATGGGAATAATAATCGAATCCAACTATATCTATCAACTATTTATTCCAAAGTTAGACAAGTAGATTTATTCCAAACAAAAATTAAACTATGCAGAATTCCGAAGTATTAATAAGGATGTATTTTTTTTCCTTTTTTTCAAAAATAAAAAAATTACATATGGCTGGATCGGACAAAGATTTGAACATTAAAAGAAACGTGAATATAAAAATGAAATTAAAATGATAAGGAAAAAAACATACTCGTAACATGCAATGTAAATTATCTATGCTTCTGGAAGAAATAAATTTGTAATAAATGTATTTTGTGAATAGATTTCAACCATTTTACAATCGACACGCTATTTATTTAATTTAGAGGATTAATGGTAAAATTAATCACTAAAAAGTAGCTTATTCGTCGAATTCATTTTTAAATAATTTTTTAATCAAATTAATCTATAAAAAATTTAAAATTAATTGCATTTGTCCTTTCGTTAATGAATTAATATTCTTTGTTAACAATTAACAGTGAAAAGGTATGCTCTGTTAAGTCCAGAAAAAAATATTTATAAAAGGACTAAATAATTTCACGGAATTAAAGATCTAAAATTAAAAAAAATTATTATTATTAAGAGTCTCATTGTTTTTCAAAATAATTATGAGATGCTGTTTAGAGATTTTTTTTATAATTTATTATAATTACTTTATATAGCATGACCTTAATAATTTTATAAAAAAAATTATAATTACATATTTATTATATCTAAAATTATATAATTATTCTAATAATAATTAATAAAATATTAAATAAAATAATTTTAGACCATTTAAACTGATTTTTTATTGTCCTTTAAATAATATTCTATTTCATTGATAATATGTAAAATAAAGTCAATATTCATGGTCAAATATTTAATGCGCTTCCAAATTAGTAATCTTCTCAATAATTATGAGAATATATATAACATCTGAAGCATCTAATTTTATTAATTAAATATGTGAATGCATTAATATTTAAATTCTACCATCAAAATACTTTCATGCATCTCTACACAGTTGTTTTAGATGAAAACATGTAACACCCTCACTACCAGAATGTCACGTGCACACTTTCGACTGCGCCATTCTGATAGCAAGAAGTATTACGACTAATTTATATCCTTAATATTAAAATAGAAGCTTGTGACTCGACACCGTATCGCTGACTTCTTTAAAAACTGAAAATAAATACTTTATCTAAAAAAAACAAGCAGTCATAGATTCATATATATATATATATATATATATATATAACATACAACTCATATCCCTCTTACAAAATTGTAATAACAAAGACGAGGGAAGAAAATAATCTAATTAATATAACAACATATAAACCAAACGCATTATAACTCTTCTTAATGCTTCTTCATCCGGTTCCTGAAAATTGTCATAAGAAGATTACTTAATAAGAATTGTCATAAGAAGATTACTTAATAAGAAAACTATTTTCAAGCTCAGTGGTTATCATTGTCCTGTGAATCTTTTAAAAACCAATAGCTAATCATTCAAAAACCTTTTCAAAGAAACAAGATTTAATCTTTCTGAAATCCAAAACCTTTCTTTTCTTATAAGAAAATCTTAATCAGAAACCAACTACGCAATCAATCAACACAATCATCAATTCAGCACCAAAGTTCATTCTCAAAAGTAGCACACCAGGACAAACACAAGCAAAACAGACAAGGAAAGCACAAATTTAGGTAGCAGTTACAGCAAATAGTTTAGGTAACAGTTAAGAACAGTTTAACAATTAGGCAAAACAAAACAAATTCAAACCCAAGCAATGCATACAAATGCATATGATGCATGCATGTCCTATGGCTAACGAGCTCATCTATCGGTTATCCAGCTAACCCGACAAGTTCGAAAACTTTAGACTGTCCCCCTTCGCGCATCCCCATGAGTCTATGCATAGATTTTACATTCATACATCATTCAAATCACTCACTGGGGGCTATCTATACCCGTGAATTTATACGTGCCCGGTCACCCTTACGACGTAGGGTCGACAGAGTATCGAGATTCAACCTGGAACACGTGGTGGCAAGCCACGGTACTTTACCCAGGGAAATTCATATCTCAGATAAAAGTGCTGAAGCCACATATATTTATTCATAATCATTCATCCATCATCATTTTCCACATTTCATTAACAATTCATATCAAACCAATCATTATTCAAGCCATAAGTCACTTTTTATTTCTCAAATCTCTTCAAACTCATAATTCAACTTTTCCTCAAACTCATTTTATTTTCGGTTTTCAAAGAAGTCAGCAATACGGTGTCAAGTCACAGGCTTCTATTTTAATATTAAGTATATAAATTAGTCGTAATACTTCTTGCTATCAGAGTGGCGCAGCCGGAAGCGTGACATTCTGGTAGTGAGGGTGTTATATTATGGTATCAGAGCGGTCCTTCCTGTAGAGCTTGAAGAATGGACCGACTATGCTTTAATTGCATACTCTGAGCGTCTGTCATGTAATAGGTCTTGTTCAGATAACGAGAATTAGAGTTTAATACACATGATGGTCTATTGATTAATGCCATTAGTCTTGCATTGCATAATTTCTGGTATTAAGTTTGGCCAGCATAACACTAGTGAATTATGTATATGGAAGCACCAATGGATTATCATAGATGATATGCAAGTCATAGATAACGTGAGTTGCGGGTTTTGGGAACGTTAGAAATTATTTCTCAAAGTTACTCGGTTAAGTGTCTTGAACTTTGTGAATATCATGTATCTTGTTCCTGCTTGGCATGCTCTAAGGTTCTTGTTTGCGATTCTTTTCTTGGAATGTGACCAGATTATCTTCCAATCCTGTCCTCTTGTTCATGTGTGCTCTTGTTTGATCCTAATTGCATATGTCTGCTTAAAACCCTTGGTGTATTTACCTTCTTTATTTAGACACTCCCTCTTGAGTCATGTATTCTTTGATATATGTAAAACCCGGTTAATTAACGGCTAATTAACTCATAAATGAGAATTTATTTTAGAAATCCAAAAAGTGATTTTTATGGCTAAAGATGATAGAGGAGATTGAGACGAGAATTTCAGTACCAATTTTATAGAAATCGGACCAAGATTGGACCGAACGGGCCAAACCGGGCCAACCGGACCCAAAGTGGGCCCTTGGCCCAACTAAACTAAGCCAAAACCCTAGTTTTCAGCACTCTCTCTCCTCATTTGTTACACACACGCTGAAATGGAGTAAGGGAGGGGAAGAACACTCTCTCAAACTTCTATCTCTCACTTGATCTTCAAACCACCATAACTTTTGATCTAGAGCTCCGATCGCCGCACCGTTTGCGGCCACGCGTTCATCGCGGAGAGCTCTACAAAACCCATACAATCAATCTTGAGGTAAGTGTAACACCCTACC